>NC_037689.1:8264959-8347764 GCF_003255815.1 Theropithecus gelada | reverse complement strand
AATCAACCCAAATGTCCATCAGTGACAGACTGGATTAAGAAAATGTGGCACATATACACCATGGAATACTATGCAGCCATAAAAAAGGATGAGTTTGTGTCCTTTGTAGGGACATGGATGCAGCTGGAAACCATCATTCTTAGCAAACTATCACAAGAACAGAAAACCAAACACCGCATGTTCTCACTCATAGGTGGGTACTGAACAATGAGATCACTTTGACTTGGGAAGGGGAACATCACACACCGGGGCCTATCATGGGGAGGGGGGAGGGATTGCATTGGGAGTTATACCTGATGTAAATGACGAGTTGATGGGTGCTGACGAGTTGATGGGTGTAGCACACCAACATGGCACAAGTATACATATGTAACAAACCTGCATGTTATGCACAGGTACCCTAGATCTTAAGGTATAATAATAATATAAAAAAAAAAACAAAAAAAAAACAAGGGTGTTCTTAGAAAGGGCGAGGTGTCCGGCCTTCCTCTGGTTCTTTCAGCCAGCAGACCTCCCACTCACCTTGCAGCAACCAGCAGGTACTGATGAGTCCGAGATGCCCTGAGTCTGCTCAGGTAACTTTTCTAGACACTCAGGGAAGAGTCCTCACCTTCTCTCACTATGGTTTCTTGTCCACCTGATAGGGCCCACTAGATCCAGAATCCTGAATTTAATGGAATAGTTGCTAACAAAGTAACATAAGTACAAAATTATGTGAACATTGAAAGTAATTAGTTTTAAATGCCTCATTATTTTATTATTTCAAACACATGGACATTATACAAAAATTGAAAATACAGATGAACAGAAAACAAAATCACAGATTATGCATTAATTTAATGTTTGTTTTCTGTTCACTTTGTGCAGTATGCATAGATTCTGTTTCTAGTCATAAAAACATGAAAAATGCTGAGTCTATTTGTGTTTTGGTTCATGTTGAGCACTGCAGTGCGTCTTTGCTTTTCTGGTTTTTGTAATCATGAATTCAAATTGCTGAAGCCATAGGGCCCACTGCTCCGGCATTAACGTGCTTTATAGTTGTCTCGAGTTTTCCCAGACTGTGACATTTGGAACTTGACAATTCAGTGTGCCAGACAACAAAGATGACTTATTTGATGAGACTAGTGTTCTTTTCCAAGTAGCTGATATAGAGTCGACTTCATTTAAAAAGCAGGTGCAACAGGAACTGTCCCTTGAAAATGTAGATCCCATCCCAGTATTAGAGGTAGCAATCTCTATGATGAAGGGATAGGTGGAGCAGAAGATGAGGCCACAGGGAAGGGTCTCTAAGGGACCCTAAAAGCTGCCTGATGAATCCAGAGTCCATTCAAAACTCTCCCTCCTATTTCTTGAAAAGATTGGCCACCAGGGTGTTGAGTTTAGAGAAATAGGTATGAGCCTCATAATCTCAACCCCATGCCACTCCCAACAGATCTGACATTTACTGTCTGGGCTTGCCATGTGGGGATTGTGCTTACCATGCCTGGCACCCTCTCCACTCACCAGGTGGTGAAGTGCAGCTGAGGCTTGGGATGGGTCATATGTATAAGGGGTAGGGGCAGGTACATTCTGAATAAGGGAACTGTGAGACAACATGCCTCCCCTCAAGCACCTCGATAGGTATTTACATAACCTAAGGACATGGGAAGACGTTTTCTTTTGGAAGTTTTATTGGTGATCCACATTTTTAAAAGGAGTATAATTGTCATCAGAAAATACTGTTGACCTTTTGTTCTCCAACAACGACCAAACAACGAGACCAAAATTAAACAAAACAAGCACCTTTCACTATTGTTATTGCACTCAACAGCAGCTTCTCAAACTGGGTCCTCTCAGCCAAAACTGTACACTTGAATCTTCCTTGGAACAATAGCTGTATTTTTGAAAAGTTATATAAATCACATTTTTTTCTTTGGCTATATATTCATTAAACAAATATATATTTATCTCCTACTATGTCCCAGGTCAAATTCTAAACAAAATGTAATTGTGCTAAAATGTTCTATTAGAAAGAATTCTTGTTTTGGGAAACAAAGTGGACAAAGTCCCCTTTACCTGTAATATTTTACGATTCTAGTTAAAGTCACCCAAACTGATCCCTTTGATAAAACACAGCCCCTCAAAATTTGTTTATTTGAAAAACTTACATTTTATATATTTTGCTTAATTATGAGATAAATGTCTGTCTAGGTGTTTGTGTACAGTTAGAATAAAATTTTTTTTTTTTTTTTTTTTTTTTTTTGACGGAGTCTCGCTCTGTCACCCAGGCTGGAGTGCAGTGGCCGGATCTCAGCTTACTGCAAGCTCCGCCTGCCGGGTTTACGCCATTCTCTCGGCCTCCCAAAGTGCTGGGATTACAGGCTTGAGCCACCACACCCGGCCAGAATAAAATCTTAAGAGGCAGACGGGACTTTAGAGGTCCCCTATGTGATCCCACCCAGTGAGTGCTTCCTTCCTACAACTTCCCTGGGAACGGGCATTTAACTTCTGCTGGAACATCACTGGTGATGAGAAGCTCACTACCTCACAAAACATTTTGTTCTAGGATCATTCTCCTCCTTTAAAAAGGTCCTTGCAAATTACAATGATGGTGAAATTACTAGTGTTCTGTTAGTCATCTGGATTTATGTGGAAAAATAGTAAAAGGAGTAGTGGCTCATATGGTCTGAGACAAACATGGTACAGGAGAGCTTCAAGAAAGGAAAGCGGGTATTGGGGAAGAAGACCCTGAAGGTCATAGAAAGATCTAGTCTGAGTCCATGGTGGAGCCTGCTAGAGACCAGAGGAGGTTCCCTTGGTGTCAGGAATCCAGCTGGCAAGCAGGGAAGCCTGTGTGACTGGAGCAGAATGAGAGAGGAAGCAGGAAGAGGCAGCTGAGGGCAGAGAGGGAGGCAGGGGCTGGATTTGCATTTTCTTCTCTAAGTTTGGAGGAAAACATTTGTGTATTTTTTAGCAGGTGGTGATTTTTTTTGGCTTTTTGCTTTTAAAATACCATGATTCTATTTGGTCAAATCTCTCAGCATTCCCCCTGCCCTGTCACTTTGTACCTCACTCCAGAAAACCTGGCCTACTCATAGTCTCCTGAAAGTACCAGGTGGAAGAAGCCTATCATGGTTCCTTACACTTACCGGCCCATCCGCTTCCCTGTTCCTGTCATTCCTTCCTTCCCCTCCTTGTCTACCTGGCAAAACTCTCACTTTGCTGCCAAGTTGGGCTCTACCATCACCTGCTCTGGAAGACTTCCTTTACTCTCTCAGGCCAGTCTGGGTGCTTTGTATCTCCAATACCTCAGGTAGTTACAATTGGTGATTTATGTGAAGTCCTCGAGGGCCAGGGCAGTATTTGCTTCACCTCTGAGTCCCCAGCATCTAACACTGTGTCTGGATCAACTAATTAATCCACTTACAAATCGTCGAACTCTTCTAAAACAATAAAATAAAAATTTGGGAGCAGATATATTCTAAAATATAACTAGTTCATGTTCGGTGATACCATATAGTACATTTTCATTTCTTTTCTGGGTATCTTTTGTAACTATTTTTTCCTGGTAAGATCGTATGAAAATAGCATAGCTCATATTAGCTGTTTCCTGAGTGCATTATAAAGTCTTTTCAGGATCTGTGATAGATGACCGCTGACAACTTCTTTAAAAAGTTCCAAGTCAAAACCAGATGCCATGCTGTAAGGTATAGAATTTGGGGTCCTGGACAATTGTTTGCTCCAATAGCAATAGCTACAAAATGTAGGACTTACAAGAATAACTAAGGAAAGTTACCAGGGCAAGGAGCTGGAGGCCAATAGCAATGTTTATCAATTCATCAGTCAATAGATATTTTAGATTGTTTAGATTGTTTCCACATTTGGGCTACTATGAACAATGACTTTTTTATGGTGCCCAAGAATTTCCATTTGAGAAGCAGAAGTTAAGGTGGGGTATGTGGGAAACGCCTGCATTGGTTAACTAGATCCTTTTCCAAAATCAGTATGTCTATATTAGGATGTATAAGCATTGAAAGACAAGCAACGTCATCATCAGTTTCTCCTAGAAGTATTCTAGTTCTCCAAGCTGAAAAGTGAAGAGAAGGCTCTGTTAGAACAGCCTCTGGCACACAGATGCACCCAGCATGTCCCAGTCTCATAGGAGGCCCCCAGTAGGTGTTAGACGGATGCAAAAGAATCTACAGAAAGAGCCAAAGGCTGGAAGTTGTTTTTGTTGTTGTTTTTCGTCTCCAATGCAAATCCAGAAATCCATAGCACAAGCCATTCTCAAGCCAGGAGGAAACAACAAAGAGGAAGTTTCCACAACCCCCTTGCATCACAGTTTCAAAATCAGGCTACATTTCAAGTAACTAGTGGTCTGAAGCCTAACCATATAAATTTAGGACTGCTCCAGGGGAAAGGATAACAGCAGCAGAGCCACTGATCACTGGATTGTTTCAATGAGCTCAGTCTCCTGCATGTCTCAGTTCTTCCCCAGCCACCATCATGTTGCTGCCCCAATACAGAGGACAAACTCCCAAGAGAGGGGGTATTCCAGAGACCTCATCTGTACATTCCAGGATGTTTGAGGAAATATTCTCTGCTCAAAAGATATGTATGAAGCCTTATTTGTGACTTTTTCAGGAATCATCTTTGTGCCTGGGAGTCTCCAGCTGACTGCCAAGGAAATTTGCTATCAATTACACATGTCTAAAGCCCAATACTTTGTGGCCAGTGAGGCTATGTTTCCACTCATGGACTCTGCCATGTTCGACTGCCCTACCTTGAAGACCAAGCTCCTGGTGTCAGATAAGTGCTATGATGGGTGGTTGGTTTTCAAGGAGATGATTCAGTAAGTGGACACTGAAAAAGAGAAACTTAAATCAACAGAATGTCTGATTTTGGAAGACAGAATGTTGTATGAGAAGGTGGTGTGAGTGGTTGTAATGAAAAGCTTAATGGTAATTTCTAGTCCTGGAAAAAAACAAACAAACAAACAAACAAACAAAAAACAGAGTAACTCCCCAACACCACCAACAGAAGAATCCCTGATCTGGCCTACAAGTTCTCAGTCTGAGTGAAAGTCTCATCTTCTGATTCATACTTGAGCATTCATTCTGAGATGGTAAAAAAATAGGTGATAAAAATATAAACACATATCAAAACATAATAAAAAGCTTATATATAAAAATATATATAATTATATAATGGAATACCATTCAGCCATTAAAAGGAATGAAATTATGTCTTTTGCAGCAAGCTGAATGGAACTGGAGGCCATTATCTTCAGTGAAATAACAGAAATGCAAAGTCAAATACTGCATGTTCTCACTTATAAGTGGGAACTAAATAATGTGTACACACAAATATAGAGTGTAGAATAATAGACACTGGAGACTCGCAAAAGTGGGAGGTTTTGAGAGGGTGAATAATGGGAAATTACTTAATGGGTACAATGTTCACTATTTTGGTGATGGTTACACTAAAAGCCCAGATTTCACCATTATGTAACAAAACTACACTTGTATCCCTTAAATTTAAACTAATAATAATTTTAAAAAACTCACTGGCACTGGGATATGGGAAAATACATATTAAAACAACAAAATGATGCCATGTTTATCCTCAGGTTAGCCAAATACAGTAGTCTCCCCTTATCTGTGGTTTTGTTTTCTGTGGTTTCAGTTACCTGTGGTCAACCATGGTCCAAAATAGTTGACTACAGTACAATAAGATATTTTGAGAGAGAGAGAGATCACATTCACACAACTTTTATTACAGTATATTGTTGTAATTGTTCTATTTTATTAATTATTGTTTTTAATTTCTTATTGTGCCTAATTTATAAATAAAACTTTATCATAAGTATGCATGTTTAGGAAAAAAGATAGTGTATATAGGGTTCAGTACTATTTGTGGTTTCAGGCACTTACTGGGAGTCTTGGAACATATCCCCCAAGTATAAGGTGGGACTAATGTATTAAGTTTGATAATTATAAATGTGGTCTTTAGAGAGTAATATTTTAGTGTTCAGAGATGTTAAAAAAAAAAAAAAAAAAAAACAGTGAACAAGACAGACAAAGCCCCTACCCTCATGGATTTTATATTCTAGACAACAAAATGGACAACAAGAAAACACATAAACGATCAAAGTAATACAGTTTCCAAAAGAAACTCCCAACCAAAACAGGCAAATTAAATAGAGTGATCTTATGTGGAGATGGGGGAATTATTTTAGATTTGGTGGCTTCTTAGGAGAGGACAAGCTGAGATTTGAATACTATAGAGCCAGCCTTTTGAATATCTAGGAATAATATCAGAGAGAATACTAAGGTAAAGGACCTGAGGTGGGAAGGAGCTTGACTTGTGTGAAGAACAGAAAGAATACCAGGGTGCCTGAAGTGTGGTGAGCGGAAAAGAGAGTGGGAGGAGAGGAGGTTAAATAGCAAGGGAGAGCGAGATTACAGCGGGTCTTGTAGGTCATGTAGGAGTGGTCTGTGGAACGTGGAGGGGAAGGACTTGATTTGAGTGACATTTAAAAAACTCCTTCAACTGCTGTCTGAACAATGAGAGACAAGACAGGTAGTAAAGGGAGCTGGTAGAAGGCTATTGCAGTCGTCCAATTGAGAAGCCGTGTTGTTGTGGACCATGATGGTGGCAGTGGAGACAGGACTGGGAATTTGCAAGGCAAATGAGGAACTCGCCTCAGGCACAAAATATAAAGGGGCACTGAAAAATCCAGTGATCAAGATAAATAATATTTTAATTTTCAAATACATTTTAAAAATCAAATTATAAAATAATTTTCATAATTGAAGTTTAAAAATTTGTATATAATTTTACATATATATTTTATATATGTATATCATCTGTTTATAATTTTATAAATTTTATGTTTTTAATACAGTAATTTAATTTTTTAATTAAAAAAATCATATTGGCAAACTTCTGCTGACAGATCACCTGCTTCTATTTTTATAAATACAATTTTATTGGAAGCAGAGACAAGATTAGGGTGACCAAATAAGGTGAGTCATGCAACTGCCTGGTTGGATTACAGGCTGTGTGAGAACTATACCTTGAAGCTGGCTTGATTGAATCCCATTCCTAAACCATATGGGGAATACTTGACCACTTTGGGAGCGTTCATTGTCATGTACTTATTTTAAATTTTGTGGCTAGGCACGGTGGCTCACACCTGTAATCCCAGCACTTTGGGAGGTCAAGGCAGGCTGATCACTTGAGGTCAGAGTTCAAGACCAGCCTGGCCAACATGGTGAAACCTCGTCTCTACTAAAATTATAAAAATTAGCTGGGCGTGGTGGCAGGCCCCTGTAGTCGCAGCTACTTGGGAGGCTGAGGCAGAAGAATCGCTTGAACTCGGGAGGCGGAGGTTACAGTGAGCTGAGATCACACCATTGCACTCCAGCCTGGATGACAGAGCAAGATTCCATCTCAAAAATAAATAAATTAATTAAATTAAATTTGGACATTTTATTATTAATTTTTGACATTAGTTTTGATTATTTTAAAAATATTTTGATAAAATATTATTTATCTTGACTACTGAATTTGCTGGTATCCCCTTAAATATCATGTCTGTCACAAATGTTTCACTTGGCTCCACCTTAGTCCCAGCCCTGAGTACAGATAATGAAGAGACATAGACTTGTGACATGTTGTAGAGGTAAAGTTGTCAGAGTTTGCCAATGGTTAGGATGTGGCATAGATAGCTGGGTAGATAAGTAGATAGATAAAGAAAGACTGATAATAAGGATTACTACAGATTTTTGCCTTGAGCAATTGAGTAAATAGAGGGTATTTTACTGAGAAAAATAAGGCTGAAACATAAAGGCATCATATATTACTTATCCAACAGAAATTAATGCAAAAAAATTAAGGGAAAAAATGGCAGCTGCACCTCTAATAAATCATCCCCCAATATGCCAAGATACTAGCTGTTATTTTAAAAAATAAAAGATTACCAAACCAGGAGCCTAGGCTGTAGGTCAGAGAACCTAAATTTAGAACCTTGCTGTTGCATCTTTTGTAATTTATAGAGTTGTACCTCCAAAGCAGACCTTCATGGGGACCAAAAGTCAACATGCAATGGCTATATTCTTCACCAATGGGACAATGGGAGCTTCTAAACTGGCCGAGTATTCCCAGTATGATTTGGGAATGGAATTCAGCCAGGCTTCCAGATATAGTCCTCACACACTCTGTTCAGGCTTGAAAGCTCTTCTCTGGGGTGGTAAAGGGAGAGTTTCATGAGACTAAAGCTAAGAAAAGGGTTCGTTACTCAAGATTGCAGAAAACATCAATATTGAGAGAAGGAACAGGGCTGAAAGCAGGGTGGGAGGGTGTACACCAAAGGATCAAAAGCAGATTACTACAGATAAAAAATCTAAGAGTATGTGGAAAAAAGAGGAAGAGCAGTAAATCTATGCAGCTGAGGAGGGATCCAGGATGATTACCCCAAAGACGCACCGTTGGATGTTACTTGTTCTTCAGTGCTACCAGCACCGGGGTGAATAATTGTGTTGACCACTATATGTAGTAATAAACACAGAGACAGAGTCACAATTTATGAGGGTTTGGGGTTCTAGAGTCAGATTCTAAGATGAGAATCACATGTCATCACACTACCCCTTTAAAAACATTATTTAAGTAGCTCACGAATACTTTTGGGCATGAGTTACTGGGCCAACGCAAATGCCTCTTTCTAGCATCAGTAAAATTGCCACAATTGTACTGGCAATATCCAGGCTTATTACTCAAAGCAACAATGATCAAAACAAGGCTTCTGGAGTTCAGAAGTAAATGCCTCTCTTGGCAAATTCAAGGGATGCTGAAACTCATTTCAATCTCTTTGGTTGAATACTCAATTAAGTAATTAATTGGGTGGCATTTGTTTTAGTTTGGCTTGTCTGCGGTTAAGTTTACCGACCTTACATTCAATTCTGCGTAAGATAAATGGTTGTGTGTTGTGACTCCACACTCAAGTTCTCTTAACAAACTCTACCCAAAAGTCCCTTAGGGGAAATAGGTGTATGTGATGCTCATACTCACCTCAAAGGCTTTGACTCTCACAAGCTATAATGGCCAGTGGATATCAGGTAGAGAATTAGAATAGGAGAAACTATTCTAACTCATTTATTAAAATGGTTTAGGAGATCATTCATTTATTCAAATCATTAATCAATTTTATTAATTACACTTCAGAGACACTTCAGAGACCCCTGAAAGCCATGATTCCTGGAAGGCAGTATCATACCAGTTAAGTGATAACCACAGAATTTAAGGAGACTCCATTAGCCTCCTGGTCTCATAGCCTTTGTTTGTTTCCATTTGGGTGGTCCTTGTTTCTCTCCACAGGTTAGTGCTTGATAATAGCAAGAATTATTATTGTTGCTAGTACTAACATGAGAAAATCCAAATGGCTTTCCTATTCCTCTTTAGATGGTGGATGGACCTCCAGCTAACAAGTATTTTGTGGTCTAAGTGATGCCTTTGTTGGATCTTTATCTCTAAGTACTGCCTTGGGAGCTCAGCTCCAAGGAGCCCTGTGTTTCTATGTCACATGCCAATTTTCTGTCCTGAGACTGTTCTAAATGTAAGACCAGGTCCTTGTTGTGGGACATGGGGCAAAGGCCAGAAAGATGTATTAGCAATGGCCCAGTGGCTCATGCCCCAAATGGGGCAAATCAAGAATTAAATCTGGAGTGTAATCTTGACATAAAGATGCTCTCCCTACTTCTGAGAGCAATGCCCTCTCACTTCTCTAGGGCCTTTGGAATTGGGAGGACTTGGCTACTTCAGTTGCATCACTCAAAAGAAAACTTTTTTTTTTTTTTTTTTGAGACAGAGTCTTGCTCTGTCGCCCAGGCTGGAGTGCAATGGCGTGATCTCGGCTCACTGCAACCTCCCGCTTCCCGGGTTCAAGCGATTCTCCTGTCTCAGCCTCCCAAGTAGCTGGGATTGCAGGTGTCCGCCACCATGCCCAGCTAATTTTCGTATTTTTACTAGAGACAGAGTTTCACCATGTTGGCCAGGCTGGTCTCGAACTCCTGACCTCAAGTCATCCACCCACCTTGGCCTCCCAAAGTGCTGGGGTTACAGGCGTGAGCCACTGTTCCTGGCCTGAAAAGAAAACTTTTAAAAAACAATAATGATATTGAAGAAGACAATATTAATATCAGTTACTATTCATTGACTACTCACCAGTACTTCATATGCATTATTTCATTTCATCTCCCCAATAACCCTGTAAGGGAAAAACTGGGTAAACTGAGTCTCATAGAGGATAAATACCTAGCCCAAGGAATCACAGAGGTGGAATTAGACATTAAGCAATCATGGTCTATTGGACTCCACAGCACAATCTCTAAACTGTTGTGCTAACCTCTTAAGTGCCTCCACAATCCACAATTTTACTGACAATATCCAGGCTTATTATTCAAAGCAACAAAGATCAAAATAAGGCTTCTAGGATCCAGAAGTAAATGCCTCATTGTGTATCTATTCAGATATCAGTGAATAACATGATAGCTGCTAGGTTCACACAGCTGAAGCTAAATTCTCTCCCAAGGTCTGGAGGTTGAAGAATCACTAAATCTCCAAGACAAAGGGTATGCCCCAGCTGAGTCTCAAAGTTAGTGGCCATCTTCCCTGAACCTTCCCCACCACGGTCTCACTATCTTTCCCATTTAACATATAGATTTGGTTTTTCTTCCTTGTGGTCCCAGGCTCTGTTCAGGTCTTCCACCACCACTCTATCTGCAAATCCACTGATGTACCAGGAACTGCTTCAGCACAAGTGTTTCGCCAGGTAAGAGAGGCTCTTTCAGGAGAGAGTCTATTTCCACTCATGGTATCATAAATAAGATTAGAAACCCTCAATTTGTTGAAGTAGATCCAATCCTATCTTTCATTAACACACCTATCTTGTTGCCATTTATGACAATAACTTTGTTAGAGTGTGAGATTTTTTTTATTATCTTGTGACTATTCAAGGCCATATCTTCTGGCTCCACAGGAGTCCAGAATATAAAACTAAATTATAATCATAAAGTTGAGTTTGCTTAATCAATTTGTGAATTATACCTCCCTTTAAAAAGATAAACATTAAAGACAAATGCATTACCTGTAAATAAGGTAAATATTAAAAATGAAGACCACCTTCCTTATTGGATGTAAATCCTTTTAGATGTTTTAAAAATAAATTCATATCTATCTTTATCTACCTATCTTCATTGCAATATACTGAAATATTGGGATCAGATTATATAGATGGTATCATACTATATATGTCATAGTAAAACCTGCATTTTCACTCCACACTGTTCCTTAGAGCTCTATTTATGATAATATGTGCAATATATTTTAATCATTGCATAGTATTCCTTAGTATGATTTATATGTTAATGAGCTCCAAGTACCTATCAAAGATACTTGAATCTTTTCCAAGCTGCTGAAATAAGAATCTTTGCACATATCCTAGAATTCTCTAGAGTACCCACTGAAAAGTGGAATTGCCAATGTTTTGTGGAGTCTGTGCCCAGATTAATCATCACTAAAGATTAATGAGAAATCACAGGTTCCAAAGCATTGTGTCATGCCTTAGAGTTTGCTAAATAATAATTTAACTGTAAATTTTACTTTAGCTGTGTGAGCAAGGACATATACTCTATGAAGGGAGCATTTGTGGTAGCAAACAATAGCAACATATTAAATTACGATGACATAAACAAATGTCTAGTTCATTGGCATTTTATGGAGCAATTAAAAAAAGTTAAAATACAGTATATCTTTATTCATCAACATGTCATCCCATATAAAATGTTCAGATTCTTTCTTTTCTTTCTTTCTTTCTTTTTTTTTTTTTTTTTTTTTTGAGACAGGGACTTGCTCTGTTGCCTGGGCTGCTGAGGTGTTCAAGGGATCCTCCCATCTCAGCCTCCCAAGTAACTGGGACTACAGGTGCATGCCACCACACCTGGATATTTTTTTTTTTCATTTTTTCTAAAGACCTGGTCTCACTATGTTGCCTGGTCTTGAACTCCTGGGCTCAAGCAAGTCTCCTACCTCTGCTTCCCAAAATGCTAGGATTACAGGCATGAACCACTGTGCCCAGACAGATTATTTCTTATACTCTTGAAAGAAAAGGACTTAAAATTTTACAAATAGTCAACTCTCACTTGTACCCTAAAATTAACAATAAAAAGGCAATGATAAGATGGTGCCTTTGGAATTAATTCAGAAACAGTTCTCCAGTTCTGATCTTTCTTAGTCTCAAGACTTAACTGGGTGGGCAAGTATTATCTAATACAGATGAGCTACCACATAACAATTAATTGACACTATTATGTTCAAAATACATAGTCATTCTATCTCTATCTGAGACCATGAAGAGTTTTGCTCTAATCATCTTCCCACACTGGAACCTTCTACCATTACCAAAATAAAATACACATAAAATGAATTGTGGGTTAATGAAAAGTGTTCACTACTATTCTATGTCTGGGGCCCTATGGAAACTTCTCATAATATCCAGAGACTTTCAGCTCAGTTTGTAAAATTGATGGCTGTTTCTCCATCCCCAGACTTCAGAAAATTAGTTCTTTCTTTACCTTACCATTGCTGACACATTCTTTATACACAGGCAAGGCTTTTGGGGTGGTAATAGAACTCAAAAGGGTTTCTACCGAAGGCTGGCTTCCTGCCATCAGTTAATAATTATTGATTTACTTTTAACATTAATACTACTTGTCCAGAAGAGTAAATGAGTCTTCATAGAGATTGATGTAACTGGGGTGTCTGAATAGATAATCTAAAAGACTAGTAATAAGAACACAAACTACCACTTAATGAGTACCTCCTACATATTTGGCAATATCTGTATCATTTTTGCAAGTTTCTTTCTCACAACAGACCTGCTATTGGTAGAAATATTCAGTAAGGCTAAGAACAACTTTTGATGCCTCTGCAGCTACAGATTTAAGAGTCTGAAGCTTTGTGTGGCTGTAGGAGGATCCATCAGCCCTGGGGTGACTGAGGACTGGAAACACATCACTAAATTGAATATCTATGAAGGCTATGGCAAGACAGCAACTGTAGGTTGATGCTGATTCACCATTCAGCCAGAAACCAAACTTGTCCATTCACTATGTATGCACATTCTCAGAGCACTAGCACACACTAGAAATGCAGACCTGGATCTGAAGCACGGGAAAAGGAATTGTTTTAATCTAAAAGGACCCCTCCCCGCCTTTCATTGCAAGACAAAGAATTACCAGTACAGATAACTTATAAACTTACAGTTTTCACAGCAGGTAGTTGAGCTAGTTTCCACCTGACAATTCCTGTTTACTCTGTGAAGTATGAGGCAATGTCACCTGATGAGAATGAGAAAATGATGTGATAGAATTCTGAGTGGAGGATGTTTAAAATGATCATTGCTGAATACAGAAGAAAGAGCAGATTGTGAAAATAAAGGAGAAATGGGTAATTATAAGAGCACATTTGAGGTTGCTGAGCATTAATCTTCAAAGTCACTAATCTATGTAGTTGCGTGATTTTCTCCAATATCACTCTAAAACACAGATATAAGCATTGTGAAAGTGAACAGTTGGATTGAAGCAGGATTAAAGTTGTGCCAAGAAGATCCAATAAAAGGGCAATGGGCAAGGGATCTAGTGATATTGGAAAGAAAATAGTTAAGATGAAAGACTAAGAAACTAAGCTGACTGGGGAAGGAAAAGAATTCAAGAAAAGGCAGATAAGTTTTGTGAAGGCAAAGTGCTGGGGATGTCAATGGAGCTGGAATGACTGAAGGTAATTGTTTTAGGCTGCTTAGGCTGCTGTAACAAAACATCATAGATTGGGTGGCTTCAACGACCAAAACTTATTTCACTCACAGTTGTAGATGCTGGATGTCCAAGATCAGAGTGCCAACATGGTCAGGTTCTGGGGAGGGCCCTCTTCTGTGTTGCAGACTACCAACTTCTGGTGGTATTCTCACATGACAGACAGAGAGAGAGAGAGAGAGAGACAAACAGAGAGAGAGAGCGAGAAAGAGAGAGAGAGAGAGAGAGAGGAAGGAAGAGAGAGAGCAAAAAGTCTCTTTCTCTGTTTTGTTGTTGTTACTTTTTTTCTTAAGAGTTAGGGTCTTGCCTTATTGCCTAAACTGGAGTGCAGTGATGCAGTCATAGCTCCCTACAGCCTTAAACTCCTGGGCTCAAGTGATTCTCCAACCTCAGCCTCCCAAACAGCTGGGACTACAGGTACACACCATCACACTTGGCTAATTATTTATATTTTTTAGTAGAGACAGAGTCTTACTATGTTGCCCAGGCTGGTCTCAAACTCCTGGCCTCAAGTGATCCTCCTGCCTCAGCCTCCCAGAGTATTTAGGACAGGCACGAGCCCCCACGTCCAGTGTCTCTTCTTATGAGGGAAGGAATCCCATCATGAGGGCATCACTCTCATGACCTCATCTAAAGCCAATTACCTCCCAAAAGCCCCATCTCAAAATACCATTACAGTGAGGAGAAGGGCTTTAGCACATGGATTTGGGAGAGATACAATTTAGTCCATAGCAATAGTGGTCAAAAAGTGAGATACATAGACTTAAGATTTCAGAGGTAGAACATTTGCAGGTGATGCCAACACAAGGGTATAACCACAGGTGGATTAAGTGTCATGACACTCTCTAGAGATCAGGGTCAATAAATGAAGAGACCAGAGGGTAGGACTGGTCATTCATATACATGTAGGAGGCACTCAGGATGATGGTGGCACATGGAGTAAAGGAAAGATCGTGAACCTCATGATGAAGGTTTTAATGAATAAGGAATGACTGGGAGATTGGGAAATTATAGCAACCAGGAGTAGTAGAGGGTAGTAAAGGTAAGTGGTGTGAGTCTTACAAAGACAGGGGCATTGTACATAGGGTCAGAAAAGTAATGGCTAGGAGTGATCATCTCTTATGTTTTAAAATATCAGACAAAATGTGAGTCTGGTGATATTTTGACTAGAAGTCACATGACCTAGATTCTAATACAACTATACTATAGAACAACTGAAGGAGTTGTAAGAGGGCCCTCTGTCTTTCTCTGTGCCTGATTTCTGATTCATTCATTCACTCACCCATTCCATGAACACTTATGGAAAGCCCACACTCTCCTAAGCATGGGGACATTGTGATAAGCCAAGCCACAACAACCTTCACGGGGATGTAGAGTAGCAGAGCAGATTTAATCAAAGAATTGTGCAGTAGAAGTAGAGCCAAAACCAGAAATAATTGCTCTGAAGTGAAGACCAGAACTCAGTGAAGGTATATAACAAATAATCTAACTTCTTTTAGGGAATTAAGAAAACCTTCCCTAAGAAATTCCTGTTCTGAGAGCTGAAGGACAAATAAGAGTTCACCAGGTGGGGGAGGTGGTATCTTGGGTGGAAGGGATCAGGTTGCACCAGAGAAACCCTCCGAGGGTTCATGCACAGACTACAGAGGGTCAGGGGGCTGGGATGCAGGAGTCACTGGAGAGGTGGGGACGATCCAGACCTTCCAAGGCCTTTAGAGCCAATACAGCTCATGGTCACCCAATGTTCATCCTGCCTTCTCTCTCACGGTAAGACAATAAGCTGAATGTGCAATGAATCAGTCAAGGTAGAAAAGCTAAACAAGTTGCCAAGGTCACACAGCTACTTGCTTTAAAATGTTTTAAGTGAGATATTATTCATATACTGTAAAATTCACCATTTTAAATATATACCTGAGTGGCTTTTAGTATATATATAAGGTTCCAAAACCATCAGTAGAAGCCCTTGTTTTTAAGCCCTACCTACTTTGGCCTCTTTCAACCTCCAGAAGAGATAATTTAAGTATATATATACATATATATGCATATATATATAATTTTTTATTTATAAATATATAATATATTGTTTAATATTTTGTCTATTAAGTATATTATACATTGTTTAATATTTCATATTTATTAAATATATATAATACATGTTTATGTGTTTAAGTGTGACTTTTTTTTTCTTCAACTTTTAAGTTCAGAGGTACATGTGCAGGATGTGCAGGTTCGTTACATAGGTAAACTTGTGCCATGGTGATTTGCTGCACGGATCATCCCTTCACCTAGGTATTAAGCCCAACATCCATTAGCTATTCTTCCTGATGCTCTCCCGCCTGCCATGCCTTCCTCTGACAGCCTCGACTGTGTGTTGTTCCCCCTGATGTGTCCATGTTTTCTCATCACTCAACTCCCACTTATAAGTGAGAATATGTGGTGGTTGGTTTTCTGTTCTTTCATTTGTTTGTTGAGGATAATGTCTTCCAACTCCATCCATGTCCCTGCAAAGGACATGATCTCATTCCTTTTAATGGCTACATGGCGTATATATACCACATTTTCTTTATCCAGTCTGTCATTGATGGGTGCTTAGGTTGATTCCATGTCTTTGCCATTGTGAATAGTGCTGCAATGAACATACATATGCATGTATCTTTATAATAGAATGATTTAAATTCCTTTGGGTATATACCCAGTAATGGGATTGCTGGATCAAATGGTATTTCTGTCTCTAGGTCTTTGAGGAATTGTCACACTGTCTTCCACAATGGTTGAACTAACTTATACTCCCACCAACAATGTAAAAGAGGACCTAAACTATACCCTACAACAAATGGACTTAACAGATATTTACAGAACATTCTGCCCAACAGCTGCAGAATATACATTCTGTTCATCAGAACATGGAGCATTCTCCAAGATAGACCATATAATAGTGTTGCAGGAAGTCAGGGATCCTGAATGGAGGGATCAGCTGGAGCTGCAGCAGAGGAACATAAATTGTGAAGATTTCATGGACATTTACCAGTTCCCAAATAATACTTTCATAATTTCGTATGCCTGTCTTACTTTAATCTCTTAATCCTGTTATCTTCGTAAACCGAGGATGTACATCACCTCAGGGCCACTGTGATAATTGTATTAACCATACAAATTGATTGTAAAATGTGTGCTTGAACAATATGAAACCAGCGCAACTTGAAAAAGAACAGAATAACAGCAATTTTAGGGAACAAGGGAAGACAACCATAAGGTCTGACTGCCTGTGGGGTCAGGCAAAATAGAGCCATATTTTTCTTCTTGCAGAGAGCCTATAAACAGACGTGCAAGTAGGGAAGATATCGCTAAATTCTTTTCCTAGCAAGGAATATTAATAATTAACACCCTGGGGAAGGAATGCATTCCTGGGGGGAGGTCTATAAATGGCCACTCGGGGGGTGTCTGTGTTATGAGGTTGAGATAAGGACTGAAATACGCCCTGGTCTCCTGCAGTACCCTCAGGCTTACTAGGATTGGGAAACTCCACCCTCGTAAATTTGAGGTCAGACCAGTTCTCTGCTCTCAAACCCTGTTTTCTGTTGTTTAAGATGTTTATCAAGACAATATGTGCACCACTGAACATAGACCCTTATCAGTAATTCTGCTTTTGCCCTTTGCCTTCTGATCTTTGCTGGGCCCTTATCAGGAGTTTCTGGGTTTGCCCTTGTCCTGTTTCCTCAGAAGCATGTGATCTTTGTTCTCCTTTTTGCCCTTTGAAGCATGTGATTTTTGTGACCTACTCCCTGTTCTTGCACCCCGTCCCCTTTTGAAATCCTCAATAAAACTTGCTGGCTTTAAGGCTCAGGTGGGCATCACGGTCCTACTGATATGTGGTGTCACTGCTGGAGGCCCAACTGTAAAATTCCTCTGTTTGTACTCTTTCTCTTTATTTCTCAACCGGCCGACACTTATGGAAAATAGAAAGAACCTACGTTGAAATATTGGGGGTGGGTTCCGCCAATACAATAGGCCATAAAACAAGTCTCAGTAAATTTAAGAAAATCGAAATTATATAAAATACTCTCTCAGACCACAGTGGAATAAAATTAGAAATCAACTACAAAAGGAACCCTCAAAACCATAGAAATACATGGAAATTAAATAACCTGCTCCTGAATGATCATTGGGTCAACAATGAAATCAAGATGGAAATTAAAAAATTCTTTGAACTGAACAATAATAGTGATACAACCTATCCCCTCACCTGGGCCTTTGTTCTCAGTTCTCTCTTTCTCTGTTTCTCTCTGCTCCCTCCGTTTCCCCTCCTTTCTCTCTCTCTTTCTCCTTCTTTCTCTCTGTCCTTCCCCCTACCCCCTTTCTCTTCCCCCACTCTCATTCTTTCTCTGTGTGTCCCTTTCTCTTACAAATCTCACCCCCCATGCTCTGTGCTCCTCTCCAGTCCTGTTCAGAGGGAGCCTCTCATCATCAACCTCTGCACATCCCACAATTTAAAAATTACAGAAAGATGGTGGGGGGACACAAAACTTATTGAGAAATATCTGCTCCCAGCTCAGCTTCTGTCAGACCCACCTGCATTTGGTACTACTAGGGGCAGCTGGTTCAGTGGGGATAGGGCTCTGACAAACCCTGAGCTTCTGCAGGGTCTCATCACTGGCTCCACAGCCACTGCTGGTCCCTCTTCTATTCCCTATTGAGATAAATCAGCCACCTCATGGGGATACATTTCTGTCTATCTTATCACAAGGAACCCCTGTGACTGGCAGCCACCAGGTGCCCAATGACCATTTCTAAAATGAATGAGCACAATCTCCACTCATGGCTTGATACAGGATGTTCCCCAACCCCAGAAGGCCCCCCTGGGGCCCTCCTAGTCAACACTACCCAAAGGGCAACCCTGCTTCTGCAGCCAGCATTGCAATATCTGCCCGGGTTTGAACAGTGTATGAGGAATCACACCTGGTATACTGGAGGGTCATCTGGTCCTAAGGAAGCACATGCCCAGACAGATAGGACTGCAAACCTTTATTAGGAGAAACACTACGGAAGATTAGAGACAGACAAGGGAGCACTGGGCAGGGAGAATAAAATGTATTGGATACTTTTCCCAAATTATGTAGGAGCCACAGCATGGCTGTCACAGCTCAGGGGCCTCTTCAATTTTCAGCTTGTCCTGTAAGGCAAAAAAAAAAAAAAAAAAAAAAAAAAAAAAAAAAAAAAAAAAAAAAATTCCATGTGATCTTCTTTTGCCTTATATACACTTTGTCCTTTATAAAATATCTGTGCCCCTGATAAATACTTCTGTGTATGGCTGCATCTGTGTCTATATGCCATGGAAAGCAATTATCTACGGGTCTCAGGTATAGGTCTTACAATTTAACTGTGTACATATTCTTATAATTATCTTTTCTTTTATCTGGTAGAATCTGAATTTTAATCGTGGAGACAGGGGCTATGCCTTATCTTTTGAAACAGGGATTGGAAATCTCTGGGCCTGAGCTGTTACAGCCTATGGTTTATCTAATGAACTTCAACGAACATCTTTTGATGATCTTCTGAGTGGGAATATTTTCATTTAAACAGTGAGGGGGTGAGTGTCTAACACTTGTAAGCTATTTTGCAAGATGCTTTCTTTATGGACTTGGTCTCTTCGTCCTCACAACGACCTCATCAACCACATCATCCCCAGCTCATTTATAAGAAAGCTGAGGCTCTGAGCTGTACTGAAAGTTGGTGTCTGGGCTCAGACAGCAGCGACAGCGGGAAGGGTGACAATTTTGCATGACAATGTTGGAGATGCAAAGCTGGGAGTCAGAGGTGAGAAGCAGAGGGTGCCAGGAATGAGCTGAGACCCAACCTGCCAGGCCTTCAGTTCCACACCAGAGTTAGTCTCATTCTGAAGGCCAAGGCCGCAGCTCCACTGAACCACTGTTAGTCTCCTTGAGTCATAATAAACTCAGGCAGACAGGGTCCCCTCATAGAACCAAATTACATTTCCCAGACCTCTAGGCATTCATTCACCCTGATCCAGAGCCTTCACACATCCGGGGAAAGAATCATCCTTCCTGCAGATAATGGACTAAAGGCTTTAGGGCAACAAGGAACTTCTTGGGAGGAAAATTCCCTTGTCTACACTGTGCCATCTGAGCTCTCCCATAATGGCTCTGCTGTGGCCCTCACGCAGCCACTATGCTCCTGCTCACACTGCTTGTACTTGCCAGAAGCGGCCTTCTAGCTCCACCTAAGTGCGTTCAACAACCCCCCATGTGACATCTCCTCACTTTAGCTCTCTTCCACACCCTCCTCTTTATTCTCAGAAGAATCTGTCTTCCTCTTTTGCACTCTGGGGCCCTTCACTCATGCTTCCATTATGGATGGTCACAGGATCCCTCCCCTTTGCTGTGTGTCTCTCTGCTGCAGGACATAGGAAGCACTGCAAGTCAAGGGTGTGTCTCATCTCTCACAGAGCTGGCCACTTTGTCAAGGTTCCATACATGCCTGCAAAATTGGTATTTATGGCTTCTATAAGCAATCTCTTTCCTCATCTACAAGAGATACCTGCTGCCTTGCTCGTGATGGAGATGATGCAACCCACTGTGAGTCCTCAGAAACTTGAGAAATGTAACCACGTCGCCGGGCGCAGTGGCTCATGTCTGTAATCTCAGCACTTTGAGAGGCTGAGGCTGGCGGATCATCTGAGGTCAGGAGTTCGAGACCAGCCTGATCAACATGGATAAACCCTGTCTCTACTAAAAATACAAAAAAATTAGCCCGGCATGGTGGCACATGCCTGTAATCCCAGCTACTTGGGAGGCTGAGGCAGGAGAGTTACTTGAACCCGGGAGGTGGAGATTGCAGTGAGCCGAGATTGCGCCATTGCACTCCAGCCTGGGCAACAAGAGTGAAACTCTGTCTCAAAAAAAAAAAAAAAAAAAGTAACCACGTCCTCAGCCAGTGTTACCCTTGTACTGCAAAGTCCTGCAGTACCATCTGTGACATTTCTTTCTATTCACTCAATGAGGAAAAAAAAAAAAGATGAATCCGCTTTAAAAGTCAGTCCATACTGTTCAGATCAACATACCAAGTGGTGTGCATGGAAGTCAACATACCAAGTGGTCGTGTTTCCAGAGGCCACCCAGGCAGAGGAGGTGTCTGGCAGCCCACGAATGGTCCTGAAGGGCCAGCCATGCAGTAGAGCAAGTAGGGCAATCCTGAGAAAGGGGCCCTTCTGATGCCATATTGACCTGCAGAGCAGAAGGAAGAAAAGTCTCAAAATGCATTAATATGATGGACAAAAACACCAACACCAATGCAAGCTGCAGCCCATGTAACAGGTGACTGTCCCTGGCACCTTTCCTTTCACCAGGTTTCAAAATAGCAGTGTCAGTGCCAAAAAATCTCCCTTCTACTGAGTCCTGAGGACAGCTGGGGTGTGAAGGGAAGCCATGAGGATAACCTGCCGTCACCACATGCCACTGTGTCTGTCTGTAAACGCAAGCACTCTAGGTCCTGTTCCAGGGAAGACAGAATCATTACGCAGTAATAAAAGAGCATTAGTCCAGACACATGAGTGTCTAGCCCAGGTGTACTCACATCCCTCCCTCACCACCATCACTGAAGTTGGTTCCTGGCAAGTGATAAACAGAGAGAAAAGGAGGAATGAAAAGCCCATTATTCGTACACAAATCACAGCTACTCTTGGGAGAACTTTTTACAGGCCTTTTATGTCCTATCTCTGGTTCTCAGAATGCTGCAAGGTCAGTGTGGCTACTCTGCACTAAATCACAGGAAAGAAGATCCCAGAAGAAGGAGAAAATTCACCAAGGGTCACACAGATTGCAAGAGGCAGAGTGGAAGTTGATCCCATCTCTACCTGCAAGGCCCTCTTGTCCCCCTCTGCCTCCCTTCCTGACAAAGGGTCTTCTCCTCTCTGGAGGTACAACCTGTGGGCACAAAGAGCTCTGGGGAGATGTGAATTACTGACGTCCTGCAGGGGAACTGGGAAAGGGCTTTCTGATAGAACCTTCTAATCTATAGAAGTTAGTTAGGTACAGCTGTAATATTTATTTTAACTCACAGGTATTACCAAATTTTAAATACACTATGACATAAAGAACAATTTTGTCCATGGAAAAATGAGATGGGAATTCTAAATAACAGAATTAAAACAACTGTGATTTAATTTCAAGTGCAGAAATCCTGTCATGTGTGATCGGAGGACTCACCAGCTGTGAAAGTTACAGGGACCACATGAGAAACAGCTTAGCTGACCATAATTTAAGGCCTTTGTTGGGAATTGTCCTTGTAGGTAATTAGTGACTTTCACTCTTCACTATCTCACATCCAGTGTACATTTTCTATTACAAATATAAAACCTCTGACAACTAGAGTACTCGATCAAAGGCACCACTGGATGGGGAGGGGGGCATTTTTGCATAGCAAAGTTGTCAACAGACATGGGACAGTGATGAATTACGGAATTTGCTTTGTCAAAGAGCATTCAGAATTGCACAAAGCACATATTAATACTGGATGAATGAGTTTTCATATTTTTCACTTATGGGGATTACAGCAGATATTCTAAAAGTTAGTCACCTACCCCATAGGAATTAAATAACAGCAACAAAAAATCCCCACATATGTGGGGCGGGGACTCAGCAACATCTTGAGTAAAAAGGATCAGTCAGGGTCTATTGGGCCATGAGACCTACAGCACTGGAGTTAAGTGGCATCTTCTCATATTATTTCTGGAAGCAGAACAGTTAAAGCTCTTCAGTCCTTGGCCCTTAAGCATTTATGGTTTCTGGAAGTGCCACCAAAGATGACCAGCTTGGTATGGAGAAGACTGAAGCCTTGTGGGGGGATATTTTGATTTTTGAAAAGTAAAGAGACAGAGAAGATACCACAGAACACACGAACTAGAGACAAGGCCAGGAGAGGGTGCTGTATGAAAAGACAAAAGTGTCCTGAAGTAGGCACAGTGAAAATGACCACAGTATTTACCTTTATCTTCTCTGTGTTCTCAGTTGGGATGCAGCTGCTGTTCCTCATGGGAACTAAACGAGGTCCTTAATCTGCTAAGGGCCAGAGAAGGGATCGGGGCTTATTCTGGCTTGCATGCTCTTTGCAGAATAAGAAACCCTCCATGTCCACCTCTGCCATGTCACTCTCTTTGCCACAGACAGGTCCCTTACCAGAGTTACAGAGTTTGTTAACCAGATGCCACAGAGGACCCTGGAACTCTCTGGACCCTTGTCCTTGAGAGACACCACAGAGCCCTGGTCTTAACAAATCAACTAACTGCGAACAAGTAGGGCTCAAACTAGCTGGAAATCAACTCTAAATCAGAAGTTCCCAGTACATATCAGAGGGAACTACTTATAAATTAAGCACAGACTAAAAATTAAAATAGCATTCATGGATAAAAAGAGTATCAATAAACCCTGGACAAGAATAGCCCTGCTCCTTTTTTTCAAGCCATCGGGACATTCACAATTCTCTGGATTCATATTTAATCTAACTTTCATATCAGATCAGGTATTATAAATATTAATGAACAGAAATGATTTAAAGAGACTAATAATAGTAATAAGAAAAGGTAAGAGCTATGGGAATTAACTGTTAAGTTTTAGGGTTACACTTAAAATGTTAGAGGAGTAAAATTGCATAGAAATTTATTACTAATGGAATTGTATAGTTCACAATAAACAATTTAAACAAACAAAAATAATAAAGGAAGATCCAAAAATAGTAAATAAATGCCTCTTTTCCTAAAACATATCTTATTGTACAATATTGATTCACGAAGGCATAGCAATAAAATTTCCTCTCTCATTAGGACATACAGTTCCAATTCTAAAATGTTATTGGTGTTGCTTTTCTCAAATGAAAGAAAAATAAAGTCTTCACACTGACTCAAGGTGGGAAGTGGAGCAGGCCCATTTCCCTTCTAGGCTCATCACCTCAGTTAAAAGTAACCAAAAGTTCAGGGTGGGGTGGTATCCACAGTCAGTGGAGGGGCCTGAGCTCCACCTTCACAGGGGACTGGACGAGAGCCATTTGGCTGCGGCATTTGAGGAAAATTGTGTCCTGACACCCAGTGAGACAACTGTTCTCTTTAGTAAGTGCTTAAAACTCTTTACAGGCAACATAACAATTACCCTCCACCCTTACCCCTCACCCCCAGAAGGAGAAGCAGAGGGTGTGGATTGTACAGCAGAAGTTACATGGCTGCCTTCACAGTGAGCTCCTACCTCTTAGGGGAAGATTCTCCAGGCCAGGTTGTCCACTAGCTGGCTTCTGACTAATGTGTCTCTCTAGCACTCTCTGTTTTTCTTTTCTTTTTATTATTATTATTATTATTATTATACTTTAAGTTCTAGGGTACATGTGCATAACATGCAGGTTTGTTACATATGTATACTTGTGCCATGTTGCTGTGCTGCACCCATCAACTCGTCAGCACCCAACAACTCGTCATTTACATCAGGTATAACTCCCAATGCAATCCCTCCCCCCTCCCCCCTCCCCATGATAGGCCCCGGTGTGTGATGTCCCCCTTCCCGAGTCCAAGTGATCTCATTGTTCAGTTCCCACCTATGAGTGAGAACATGCGGTGTTTGGTTTTCTGTTCTTGTGATAGTTTGCTAAGAATGACCCAGCCATCCCATTACTGGGGATATACCCAAAGGATTATAAATCATGCTGCTATAAAGACACATGCACACGTATGTTCATTGCGGCACTATCCACAATAGCAAAGACTTGGAATCAACCCAAATGTCCATCAGTGACAGACTGGATTAAGAAAATGTAGCACATATACACCATGGAACACTATGCAGCCATAAGAAAGGATGAGTTTGTGTCCTTTGTAGGGACATGGATGCAGCTGGAAACCACTCTCTGTTTTTCAATCATTTCCTGTCTTGGAGACAGAGAAAGAATGAACTTGAATAAGTTCTTTACTAGACACTCAAAGCTTTGTCTTAAAACAAAAACATCCTTAAAAATATCCATCACAGTTACCTACCTGTGCTGGTTGTAGGCAGCCTTCTCTTCTTCCATCTCCCTCTGCAAGGCTTAAACACAAAGATGTGGGGAGAAAAATACATCCACGTCCTGACCTGGCAGATTATGTCCAAAAGCAAGGAAAGAAAGAAAAAAATAAAACTTACCTAGTTGTCGTGAGCCTTTCTTTCAGAAGTGGGGATCTGAAAAAGCCAGCACATGAGAAACCATATGTTTAAGGAGTCTAAGGGCCATGAGATCATTTGCATCAGTGCTGAAGGATTCTGCAACTGCTAGGAAGAAGGCTCCTTACCTGGCATCTGTAGTAGTCTTCTACCCACCTCTGCTGCTCTTCTGTGTCTTCCATTATTTTCCTATGGTTTAGAATCACTTTTATCAGGTAAAGCACCATTTTAAGTATGATTTTAAATAACCTGTCATGTTCCTGTTATCCTCACAACTGTACCCTTACACAATCTATCCATAGATAGAAAACGCATTTCACATGGTTATAAAAATACAGTATGATAAAAAACTGTTGCTATATTGATTCCTCATCTATTATTTAATGCCTGCTGGGTTCTGAGTTGGCAATTTCCTTACCTACTCTCAGTATGTCCTTAATTTATCCTTCATTGAGCATCACTTATCATAAATCTCTATTCTCCTTGTACTAATATCCTTACTGTATTTCACAGGGAAGAACAACTGGGCTTATAAACAGGCATAGTCCTTTTTAAAGATGTGATTGATCCTACCACAATGCAGTTTCCTAAGGATGATGACAATCTTCCCTAGAAAAGTTTGTGTAAACTGAGTTTCAACACAATCTGCCAGCAGTGGAGTCAGGAAACGTTTTATTACCTCACAGTTGTTGGTCATTGGTAAATCTTATTTATTTATTTATTTATTATTTATTTATTTATTTATTTATTTATTTATTTGAGATGGAGTCTCACTCTGTCGCCCAGGCCGGAGTGCAGTGGCACGATCTTGACTCACTGCAAGCTCTGCCTCCCGGGTTCACGCCATTCTCCTGCCTCAGCCTCCCGAGTAGCTGGGACTACAGGCGCCCGCCACCACCCCTGGCTAATTTTTTGTATTTTTAGTAGAGATGGGGTTTCACCCTGTTAGCCAGGTTGGTCTGGATCTCCTGACCTCGTGATCCACCCGCCTCAGCCTCCCAAAGTGCTGGGATTACAGGCGTGAACCACTGTGCTCGGCCGGTGATTGGTAAATCTTAAAGTACTTTGTTTTCTCTTGTGTGAGTTTTCTCTCTCTCTAAATATGTCTTCTGACCATTTGTTTATCTTTCTGTGTTAATCAGGTACAAACATTGTACAAAGGTTAAAAACAAAATACTCCAACACGGGTTTCCCAAGAGGTTGGTGTTCAGTCTCTGAAGTCACTTGTAGGTGTGTATTTCCTCAACTACCAATTTCAAGCTTCCCTCCGCCTCTGACAGCTGCCTCTCCTTTGCTGCTTGCTCACATTCTTTCATCTCAGATTCCTGAGATGAGAAGGGAAAGAAATGAATGCACATGATCCAGTAGCCAGTGTGGGATTCCTCTTCCCTTCCAGCATCTGAAGGCTGTGATTGAAAGGTCCCCTGCCAACCTTCCCATATATATACCAACAGATCTTCACAATGAGAGGGAGAATGGAAGCCTCCCATTGAGGGACAAAAATAAAATCAAACTCTGGCCTGCTGGCAAGTCCTCTGTAATTTCAGGTTCCTCTTCATAGCTCTATACTCCTACTCACTAGTAAATAAATCAAGGACTATAAAAAGCTTCTATGAGATGCACTATGTATCCTTCTGGGGTCAGTCTTGTGCTTGACATAGTGAAAGCTCATTTTAGTTCAATGTGGAAAACCAGACCTGACCAACTCATCACAACTAAATCAATCAGGATGGAGCAGGGGACCATTCCTTGTCTGACTCCTCCCATGGGGAGACCTGACTCTCAGTCAGAGGCTGATGCCAGAACCCAGACAATCAGCCTTAGAGAGTTCCTTCCAGGACATGATGTCATTAATCCTGTAGTTCACTACTGCACGTTTCCATGATTCAGGATTGGAACTCTTGTCATCGACTTCAAAGATTCTGGTTGACAGAAAAGGTAAATCTGAGTGCTGGGCACATCTACTAAATCAAAAATAATCTGAATGGCTCCTTAGTCAGGGTGTTATGTCCTGGAAATAGGTGACAACTGCAAACCATCAACCCTGGTGTTGATCGAGTTTAACAAGGTTTAGTTCATTGATAGTGGAGGCAGAAAATGGCAATAGCCTAAAAAGATAGGTTTGCTGCGTTGCCCTCACACTACTTTATTCATGATTCTGATTCAAAGGATCTCATTTGATAATTGATTTCATACGAAGGACAAGTAAAATTCAAATAACTTTAGGAAACAGGGACAAAAACACTTCAAAGAGAAAGTGAATGCACTTGTTCCTGAACACCTAAGCCATCCTTCAGCACATGCTGTCTGGAGTGACCCAAAGCAAGGAGTTTGTTGTGAGGTACTGAGGATGCAAGGGGAGCAGGGACCTGTTCCCACCCTAAAGAAGCTCACAGTTTAATGCAAATGAGAAGCCAGTGAGAACATCATTACCCCGGCTGTGCACTTGAGAACTAGGAACACAAAACATGAATCTTAAGAAAAGCAAAGGAGGAGTTCTGCTTTTGAGTGGGGATGAGTGTATCTGAAGCTTCTGATTTCCCATGAGAACAATGGAGAACACCAGACAGAATGTAAAACACATGAGTGAACGCATCCAATTGCTAACATGGCACTAAAGGACATGAGGCCAAGATGGATAAGAAGAAAACCTAGGACAAAGGTCAGCCTAGCATTTGGGGCCCATTTCCCTGAGTTTCACTGCTTAATTCCAGAGGGGACTACTGAGACGTAAAGAAGCACAGCAGCCTTTGCACACTGCATGGGATTGGATGGAAAACAAGTGGAGTTGAGGGTCTTCCAATGAAGGTGATCCCTACTAAAGTCCAGTAGCTTTTGTTGGGACCCAGAAGAGTCACACACTAGGAATAAAGGTGGACAGGAAATACATTGACCTTTATAAGGACTGAGCCTTCACTGATGCCCTCAATTGCTGACTGGATGGAGGGAGTCCAGGTCTGCTAGTACCCCTGACTATTCACCAGAAGTAGACTCCCATTTTTTCTGCAAGATAACATCCAACTAGGCCTCAGTTTGTTTCTGAATATTTTTTACAGTGTCTCACATTTAATAAAAAATGATTAGCCATATGGCAGGAAAAATGCAATGTAATATGACCAAAACCTAAAGGACTGTGAAAATAGATCTAAAGATGACCCAGGTATTCAATGTAAAGATGCCAGTACCAGTTCCTCCTCTTCTACCTAATCAATTACAAACAAGAATGTATGAAGGGAAAGGAAATACGCAGGTTACAGAAATCATGGCAGGAAGGACAAGCACAATTTTCTAAAGACTTAATTTGCCACAAATATTGCATAAAATATTTTAAAGGAAATTATAATTGTCTCCTTTGGTTGACACATGGTTCATACAACAGCATTTGTGTCAATGAACACATTGACATCTTACTCTTTCTCAGTAGTCATTCTTTGTAGATTTTGTAAAGACTATCTACTTTCATCTTCATCTTTTTTATTTCAGCTTTTACTTCTGCTTCCACAGACCTTTCTGAAATAAAGAGGCTTTTCAGGTCATTTTTCATTCCTGGAAAGAATAAAACCATTTTCTTTGTGTGCATGCATATGTACCTGAGACCTTGGTTAGGGTGGGGAGAGGAGAAGGTGAGAAATCTGAAGGCAGGAAGTTGTTCTTCATCATCCCGGGGCAAACTCATTTCCATGCTGTGGGGACTCCAACAAATAGTAAACCTTCCAGGTTATGATTATTGGACCTCCAGGGTCTCAGCTGTAAATCTTTGAATCTCTCATTTACATTTTGTGACTTTAAGACAGGTTTGAGAAAAGACATTTAGGAAATAATAATTGTACAACACATGAATATACTTAACACAAGTGAACTCTACATTAAAACACAGTTAAGATGGTAATTATTATGTTATGAATATTTTACCACAGGTAAAAATGTTTAACAATTTGAAAAGCAAGTAATTATATTTAGCTGAGTTCTATAATTTGTAACATTTCACTACCTGCTCCTTCTTGATCTTCAGCGGAGTACCTCCTTTCTGTCCCTGCTCTACTTCAGATTCCACTTTCCCTTCCCTGACACCAGCCTCATTAAGGCCAGTTTGAACCTAACGCAAAATATTCTCACTAATGACTTAATTTCCACAAACAAAGAATTCCATGTGGATATCATGTAATTTTAATCTTCTAAGACATGAAATATTTGTTCTCATAGCTAAGATGCAATGAAAGTCTTATCACAGATGTGGGTCATTTACCTCTGAAATTCCTGAGGTATTCGTTGAAATAACATCTTTCAAGTTCTTTGTAGAATTTTGCTTCCAACTTTTGCACATAGGATAGAAACAAAACATGTACCAGGATTTCAATAGAGGCACCGAGTGATCTGCTAAAAAGATGAAACAGCAACCATGCCTATCCTGCAGTTACTGCTATATTTCATGGGGAAGTAGCTAGTCCAGTATGAGGATAGGAGAAATGTTGAGCACATGCATAAATGAAGAGCAAAGAAACACCATGAGGCATGAACATTTTGCGGCACCCGTGATATTCCTGCTTACAACATAATGGGATAAGTGAGTAGATGACAAAGAGAAAGTAGAGACAATGCAAAATTTTTCAAGTCAAACAGCTCAACTGAACTTTTCTTAATGGAATATTTAAAAATGGTACATGAAGAAAAACTTCCCCCAATTCACATCGAAATATTTTCTGTTCAGCACTAAGTGGGGTAGGGACTGTTCAATGTGCCTAGATATCTTCATCACTCATATGCTTTCTGTTTTCTGTATATCTTGAAGGGCAGTGCCAAATGATGTGACAATTACCTATATTGTAAAAATAAAACACACTTCCTATTCCCTTGAATATAAAAAGTCATTGTGATATTAGTACTTTTTTTTAAATTTATTTATTATTATTATACTTTAAGTTGTAGGGTACATGTGCATAACGTGCAGGTTTGTTACATATGTATACTTGTGCCATGTTGGTCTGCTGCACCCATCAACTCGTCATTTACATCAGGTATAACTCCCAATGCAATCCCTCCCCCCTCCCCCCTCCCCATGATAGGCCCCGGTGTGTGATGTTCCCCTTCCTGAGTCCAAGTGATCTCATTGTTCAGTTCCCACCTATGAGTGAGAACATGCGGTGTTTGGTTTTCTGTTCTTGTGATAGTTTGCTAAGAATGATGGTTTCCAGCTGCATCCATGTCCCTACAAAGGATGCAAACTCATCCTTTTTTATGGCTGCATAGTATTCCATGGTGTGTATGTGCCACATTTTCTTAATCCAATCTGTCACTGATGGACACTTGGGTTGATTCCAAGTCTTTAGGCTGATATTAGTACTTTTATTCCAGATCATTGTTCAGAAGAAGGTTCAGCCCCGAGACACCCACACTTTTACTGTGGTGGGCAGCAAGATAAAATGTAGAGCTCAATTCACCCAATGGACAAAAAGGTTCAAAAGCCAAATCAAATCATGGTACAATTAAGCAGCCAAATTCCTATCAAGTTCAGAGTTTTGACATACTGATCCCTCTCAAATTGCAACCAGGAACATGTACTTTGAATGACATCATTCAAAATGTTATTATTTCCTTCAAAGTTTTTGATGTTATCCTTCAATAAAACATATTAAATCATTAACAATTATTCAGTACTTTTCTCTCTGTTTTTAGAGTGTAATACAGGCAAAAAAAAAAAGGGATTTTACCTTATACTTAAGCATTTCATCAGAGAGAATCTTGTGTTGCCTCTTACTTTCTTGAAGATGTTTCTTTGATCCACTGATCTATATAAATATGTAATAAAAACCACAATTTAAAAATACTAATTACTGTGCTAGAAAAACCTGTCTTGAACTGTGTAACTCCTAACACAAATGAAAACAACAGTACTTTACATATATGAAGCTTACTTTGAATGTGGACAGTTTATAGACCATATGAACTAGGACACTAGGTGAAAGTGGAAGGACGAAAATAACAGAATTGTGGGAGGTGGGAGATATTTAAAGTGAAACCATGAAAAATTAAAAATTGAAAAGACAATGATAACTTCTGTTCCCAAATGTACATTTCTTCTACAAGTTCTGACTTTTCCTTCTTGACATTAATCTTCTCAGAAACTGGTTGTAAATTAACTAAAAGGAGATAAAAACAATCTCTAAGATTAGGAAAACCTCATAAAATTGAATTACCCTAATGTATTAGCTGCAATCACACACTATCTGGCACCATGATCATAAAATAACTTTTTAGCTTTATTATTGCACTTGAAGATAGCAAGTTAGTTAATTGCTTTTTGAGTCTAAGAAAAGAAATATGAAAATAACAACCCTATTTCGATGAGAATCCTATTTGAAAAATTTCCAAATATTGGGAAATATTTAGTCTCTGCCTGATTGCTCTCCATCAATAGCCACTATTCTTCTTGGAAAATTCCATCAGTTCAAACAGTTTTACCATCAACAGAGATGAAACACATTGAAAATCAAATATCCTATCTATAACTCTTCTATCCTCTAATTAGCAAGGCAAATAAATAGGTCCCTTCAAAAAAGCCCCTCATTTTGGCAAGCTTGATTCACTTCCAGTCACTCTTTGCAATTCCATAGAAGGAACATTCAAAGTATCAACTGATTGTCTACTCAAAAGCCTCCAGTGTTCTCTGCTGCCCAGCAGGCTGCCCTTCTTGAGAACCAGTGCAGGGACTTCTGTGACGGGGTGTATGAAATCCAACAAGCCTAGGTACAATCTCAGGTTTACCACTTAGTCTCTCCAGGATCTGGATGACTCACAAGCCCTCTAAGACAAGCCTTTCATGCCCAAGATGAGAATGTCACCACCCACCATAGACATGAACAGCATGCAGGAAGCTCCCATCCTATAGGTGGAACATAAAACACTTAGAACACAGCCCACAATTCCAGACCCCACTGCCAGGCATTTAATCCTCTCATCTGACCCCAAAGTGCAATCTTCTTTTCTATTTGCCCATTGTAAGAGCTTTGCTGCCCTGAGGTCACTCTTCTCAATACTACCAATGTTGTAATCACTGTAACCAACCCTGGTCTCTGAGGGCCTACTATGTGCCAGACAGCACAGCTCTCAAGAGACTGCTACAGGTAATCTTCACAGTCTATGAAGAATGTGCAGAATTCATTCTCCACATTGTACATCAAATTCATTTCCACACATTCTACACTGGCATTAATGGCCCTCTTCACTTAACACTCAAAACACATGTTATAAACCTCTAATATGATACACATTTTGCCCAGCAGTATCTGGGTTGTTCTCCAGGCTCAGGTAGTGTCTTAATCATCTTTCCATTTCTCCAAGAGCCAGGTCACGCAAAAGTATTCCTGCCACCCTTCAAATTCATATCAGCACTTGCTTCCTAAATATTGCTGTGATAACCTAAACTCATCCTATTCTCTCTACTCTTATGATCTCTTCCTCCTCCTACTCTCTTATCTCAATAAATGGTAACTCCATCTATGTTGTTACTAAGTCAAATGTTGTCATTTAGACTTTAACCCAGGAAGAGTAAAATTTTCAAGAAGTAAGAAGTCAACCAGATATAAGGATTCATTGTATTTACTCCCAGTTGAATCTGAGCCCACATGAAATACTAGTGTGAGAAAATATTGAAAAGAAAATAGACACTTAAAAATCTTACCTTGATATACTGAAGGCCTTATCTGGAACAGGAAGAAAGAAAATCAAATTTTATATCAAATCATATTAAGAAATATTTATAGTTCATGATAAAATAGCAAAACTTGTAATCCAAGGAAATTAAAATAATTATTTAGTTCAACATAATAACTTCATAGTGTTGACTCTCAGAAGACAATACTCCAGAATATGATGCTTTGGCATACTCACTGCTTCGAATTAGTGGAGATTGTAAGGCCTCAGAAATAAGCCTTAGAACCTGAGGTCTCCTTCTGACCTTCTCCCACCCACTATATTGCTGATCCGTCTTGGAATCTCTGAGAGGAGCTTTTTATGAATTTTCTTTAATTAATGGAAGTTCCTCCAGAAGAACTATAATTGTCTTAAAATCCCCTCCTAGGAATTTCATGAAATAACCATGAAAGATTAATCACTGGAGAAGAGAAAAAATTAAAAGTCATTACCTTGCCCAGATATACTTTTCATTTATTCTTCTGAGAGTAGTTCCAAGAGATTACCTGGGCCTTTATCTTCATCATAAGACAACCTTTGTTCAAAGTGCAGTTCTGCCCCTCACCTTCCTGCAACTTGTCACCACCTCCCTCACATCTCAGAGGAACTTTGTCCCAGGCAACTTGTTTGTTGCTTGGGCTGTTTCATTTCCCCTAAAAACCATTTACTGCCTCTCTAAATTGCCTACATCTCCATCTCCCTTTCCCCAGTGAAGAGGGTGCTGTTTAAGCTTCAACCTTCTGGCCCTTCTTGCAGTCTCACATTTTGGATGGCTCTCATGTTTATGTCCATTCATAAGTTTGTATGGTTTTCTTATCCTCTTAAGCTGTGTATTGTCAGTTCATTTCTGCAGTGAACCTTTAGAGAGGAGAGTGGAAGCTTTCCTTTCCTTCCACCCATACAATAGAAATATAAATCAGAAAGGTTTAGAAAGGATTTCCTATTTAAGTGGTGATACTTCATAATCTATTTCTGATAAAGAGCACAAAGGTAAAAAACTTATTTTTGACCAAAAGATCTGTTTGCATTCTCTTAAACAAACACCAATCTATTTAATTTTTATAATGTAAATGGTTGATATTGTCATAATTATCATGCTAATAAATCATTTACCATTTCATAATAATTATTTAATAATAAATATTTAATATTAAATAATTATAAATTAAAAATAATTAAATAATTATTAATATTTAATTAAATATAAATAAATAATTATCATGCTAATAAATCATTATTACCACTTCATAATGGTAATAAATCATTACCAACTCAATATTCATAATGAAGTCCAAAACCATGAATTGTTTTAAATAATTTCTTTTTATTTATGATTAAGAGTATATCTCTACAGTAAGTTCATATACTCACACCAAGGATAGTTCTCCAAAAGAAAATGGCAAATGTAGAAATCCTCAGGAAGGCAACAATAATGATCAGTTTCCCAGCTTAGATCCAGCTGGGAACAAGCTACTTAAGCAAAATCTCCATGGCTCAAACAGTTACACAATTTGCAGCCACCAAAGAAAAAAGTGATTATACTGTCCTCAGTCAGTTGCTACGAGTAACACGTCTGCACAGCATATCAGAAGGATAGAAGAGAGCAAGAGCACCCACACACAGTCTCACATATGCATCCTCCGCAGATGTTAAAAAATCTCCATGGATGAGATGCTCATATTAGTAAGAATTTGAGAAACAGCAGAAATGAAGGACCATGGCAAAAAAAGGAAGATTAAAACAAGCAAGGAGATTTCTTCCTTCTAACCTTTTATCAACTTAACACATAAAATTTAACATACTATCTTACTTTGCACAATGAAAATTAGAACATAATCCCCAATTTCACAATTATCAGTTATAAAGAAATAGACATTAAATATTTCTGAAAGTAGCTGAATAAAATGTCAACTATTAGATCACATTTGCAAAGTAATCCACTAAAATTTAAAATATGTACACCCTTCATCCAGCAATTCCACTCCTAGGAATCTATACCATAGAGATGAAAGTATAGACATATAAGGACATATGGACAAGGATGTCGGGTGAATAATTGTTCATGGTTACCAAAATCTGAAACAAAGTGAATGCCCATTAACAGGGAATGGGCTTGGACTCATACCTATTCATTCACTCAAGTGAGTTAGAGCTATGTCTGATGGCTTGTAGGAGTTTCTACAAACTATCACTGAGTTGGAAAAGATACAGAAGTCCACATAATATGATCCTTTTACTAAAGCTTTTATATGTATATATGAGTACAGAAAAACATGAAAATGTTTGCACTGAGTCCATGGCTCTCAAACTTTAGCACACAGCTGAATCACTTGAAAGTTTTATTAAAACACAGGTTGCTGAGTCCTGCCCACAGAGTGTCAGATTCAGTAGGTCCAGGGTGAGGTCTGAAAATCTGCATTTCTAGCAAGTTTCCAGGGATGCTGATGCTGCTGAGAATCCCTGCAGGAGATGACTCTAAGGGTTAGCTCAGAGTACAGGAAGGGAAAGTATAAAGCGGGGGCGAGGGGGAATGGGGTCCTGTCCATTATAATAAAAACAGCACTTCCATATAATTCCTTTTAAAAAATGATAGGCTTCCAAGGAATTCCAAAAAAGGCAGGCCCAAAATAAAAATAGTCATGCAGAAAATTGACTACCTGGAACAATATGATATTTGAAATAATGAGAAGGCTCAATGAGAATTACAATATTTCAGTCACAAAGAATCATCCTTAGAAACCCTAAACCTCCCCTAAGAGGCAACCACATCCCCTCAGATATCACCAGGGAATTCCACTGCTTCAAGAAAGATTGCAAGTTACGAGTTTCGTGTTTCTTGCATGGTTGGTAGTTTTGTTAGACATCGTGAATGTGGGATGTCTTTGTAATTATTTATCTTTTCTTCAACGTTTGCTTATTTTTAAATTGACATATAATATTGTACATTATCATGTACCACATGATGTTCTGAAATATACATATGTGGTAAAATGTTTAAATCTAGCTAATCACTAAAAGCATTACCTAACATCCTAATTACATGTCTTGAAGTAGGATGCAGTTTCTAGCTCACTATGAGCCCTACCCTCTCCTGTGTCTAATGCTGTGCAAAAATCCCTCTGAATCACACTTTTCTCTGGGATTAAGTGGATCTTTACCATTTAAAAATCAGCATAAGTCAAAAAATACAATGAAGAGATAACTTCATTCAGAAATAAGTATCAAATTTTAGTGCTTAAAAATAACTAAGGTGGAGATCATAAAAATGGCACATATAGTGTGGGATTTCTCTAAGATTCTTGATGTTAATTCCATTAGAGTCTTATGTGAATGAAAACAAAGATTTCCCCTGAGTAAGTTCAGACTGTTTCTGATAACTGTCCTATTCAGATTCTTCAGAACTCAACTGTATGTTCTTGAAAACTCAACATCTTAATTTTAAATATTTCTTTCAAAATGGTGAATTAACTAGAGAGAGACATTCAACAGGTTGAACTCAACATATTCTGAGTCAGAAATGAAAAGGAATGAATTATTGATCCATGCAACAACGTGAATAATTTCAGAAACATTGTGCGAACAAAATAAGGCAGACACAAAAGAGTCATATGACATGCATTCATCTACATATATATATATACACACATATGAAATTCCAGAATAAGTAAAATTAACCTATGATGAGAAAGGGATTGACTGGGAAGAGAGAGAGTTTACTTTCTAGAGTGACATAATATTGTAGATCTTGAAAGGGGTTTGGGTTATGATGGTATATGTACTTTTCTTTTTTTTTTTTTTTTTTTTTTAAATTTATTTATTATTATTATACTGTAAGTTGTAGGGTACATGTGCATAACGTGCAGGTTTGTTACATATGTATACTTGTGCCATGTTGGTGTGCTGCACCCATCAACTCGTCATTTACATCAAAACCACAATGAGATACCATCTCACACCAGTTAGAATGGCGATCATTAAAAAGTCAGGAAACAACAGGTGCTGGAGAGGATGTGGAGAAATAGGAACACTTTTACACTGTTGGTGGGATTGTAAACTAGTTCAACCATTATGGAAAACAGTATGGCGATTCCTCAAGGATCTAGAACTAGATGTACCATATGACCCAGCCATCCCATTACTGGGTATATACCCAAAGGATTATAAATTATGCTGCTATAAAGACACATGCACACGTATGTTTATTGCAGCACTATTCACAATAGCAAAGACTTGGTATATGTACTTTTCAAAGTTAGTAAACTTACAATTAAGATTTTTATGTTTTGGTCTATGTAACTTTTATTAAAATAAAAATTTATAAGGAAATATTGAATTCTAGTTAGTCAGCTAAACTATTCAGCAGGAAGTACATTGATGCTTGCAATTCAATTGAAAATATATCTGAAATGATATGGACTGATGGATGGATAGAGGTATGGAAGGGTGGAGAGATATATGTTAAATCATGTTTATTAAAATGTTAACAAGTCAATGCAGTGTATATGAACATTTTCATAATAAAATGTTGGTGCTAATTGGCAAAATCACTTGTCTCATGTCCGTAATTTTTCTTTTGAACAAGAGTTCTAAAATAATTATTATTCATGTTCTATACATTTGGGCAATTTTAGACACAATGTCAATTGGAATTTTTCCCAATTCATTATGAAGCTGCAAAATGCAAGGATACACAGGGAGATCTTGCAGAGGTGCTATTTTCTGGGTTTATGTTTAGAAAGCAAAGACCAAATGGGAAAAACAAGCCTCGTATCTCTTCCAAGGTGGAGGATAAACACTCTGTTGTATATCCACACAAAGGAATTTTACTCATCAGTGAAAAAAAAAAAACAAGCTATTGATATTTCAAACAATATGGAGCAATGTTAAAATGACTCTTCTGGCTTGCAGAATCCAGAACAACAACACATATATTACATAATTCTATTACAAGAAATACTATAAAATACAGATTAGTAGTTCAGAGGCAGGATGGTAGGATGGAGGGAGAAAAAGGACAGATGGTACATGTCAGTCAAAACAAATATTCTCATCTCTATAAGGTGCTTTTAGCCTCTCTCCTCTCCTCTCCTCTCCTCTCCTCTCGTCTCCTCCCCTCCCCTCCCCTCCCCTCGCCTCTCCTCTCCTCTCCTATTCCCTTTTCCTCTCTCTCTCTCTCTCCCTTCTCCACCCTTCGGGGCAGGGGCGGGTAATGGTGGTGAGGTTTTATAATTTGAGGGTAAAAACTTTCAAAGTGTATACCTTTCATTTCTTTATATTTGGATAATCCTAAGGACTTTAAAGACTTTCTGCTTTTAAAGACTTTTGGCAAATCAATGATCTGCACAAGACACATTTTACAAAACAAAGGACAATATAGTACTCATTCATATCCTGGTCATATTACTCATAGTGACTTCTCCATTATAAACATTCCAGAAGGGTGCAGCCATTTATTTTCGCATGATGGGCTTCTCGGGGCTCCCATCACAGTGGTTGGACACAGACTCCCTAGGGACAGTTTCTAAGAGCAGAAGGAAGAGATGACTCAAAAGTTCCTAAAAAGACATCAAACCAGATGACACAAAACTCAAATGACAATTCACTTTTATTTATTTATTTTTAAGCAAGATCTTGCTCTGTTGCCCAGGCTGAAGTGCAGTGGGGCGATCTCGGCTCACTGCACACTCTGCCTCCTGGGCTCCAGCGATCCTCCCACCTCAACTTCCCAACCATGCTACAGACGTGAGCCACCACGCCCAGCTAATATTTTTGTTTGATTTTGTAGAGAAGGGGTTTTGCTATGTTGCCCAGGCTGGTCTCCAACTCTTGGGTTGAAGTGATCTGCCCACCTCATCCTCCCAAGTGCTGAGGTTACAAGCATGAGCCACTGAGCCTGGCTGACATTTCACTTTTTACAGACTAGCTTTCAGGGCTGTGTTTAATAGGAGTCTAATGCCTATGACTCCTTGTAAATAAGAGTTCTTTATGTTTCCAAACACACATTTATTGAGATATAATCACATACCATAAAATTCCCACCACAAAATTATACAATTCAATGGTTTTAGTATGTTAATAAATCCTTTTTTTTTTTTTTTTATTCTATCAAGTTATTTTCAAGCTTCCATTCCGTCAACCTTTCCTGTGTTTGGACCATGCTGACCTTGATGTGCACAGGTGTGGGCACAGCCCGGGCAGATATCTGCTCAGAACACCTGCCCCGAGGTCCTCTGTCTACAGAGAGGACTGAGTCCCATCAAAGACCCCATGAAACACTGTGATGGATACCACAGCATGACACAGCCCAATGACAAGGAAGAAACCATGGCAGGTCTACTCACATGGGCAGATCGGTAGCTAGGACACCTAGTAGGAGGACCCAAAAGAGCAGCCACAGCACGCCCATGTCCTGGACTTCTCAGCGTGCCCTGAGGTGGCCAGGAAGGAGGTGGGGATGAGTTAGGGCCGGGGGCAGGGAAGGGGATGAGGATGGGGGATGAATGGCAGTTGGGAAGGGAAGGAGAGGGAAGGGGAGAGGAGGGAAGGGGGCTGTTGGGCACCTGGGAGGAGGAGGAGGTATAGGAGGAGAAGAGAGTCTGGGAAAGTATCAGGATCAAACCAAGTTATCAAGCGTTGTGAGGAGGCTCAGTTATAGGTCAGTGGATGAGTAGATCAGCAAAGCAGCAGGATGCACGGGGCAAGTGAGCTGGATGCTAGGAGCAGTTGGAGGGACATCAGGGATCTGGTTTTCCCCAAACCTTCTCCTGCCTTAGCAACCGCCAAGCTCTGTACTCGCTTTCCACCAATCCCTGGCACCCGCATGTGGTGCTTCACAGCAGTCACCCTATGTGAGGCTGCCATTCTTCCAATGCCCCCTCCCCAACCTGAGCCCCTCACGCACCATCCCAACCACAGGTCCTCTGATTTCTGATCCTCCCCAATCCAGCTCCCTGTCCCTGCTTCTGGGCCTCCTTCCTTCCTGAGCTCCCAAGGTTCCCCATGGTCAGTCTCGGCTGCAAAACCTAAAAAACAAATGATGACAAGATGTAACACACAAGCAGAGTGGGAGGCTTCACACCCTTCTTTCAGCAATTCATATAATAAGCAACAAAACATTAGTTGGATGTAGAATATCCTAATAGTAAACCATCTCCATCATATCTGTATATCCATCCATCTATCATCTTTGTATCTTGGGAACAAATGCTGGAGATACATTAATTTTAAGCACACAGGGTACATTTACAAAAATTAACCCTACGTATTTTGTTCATAAAGCAAATCTCAATATATTTCAGAGGAATAAAATCACATAGCATGTTTCTGATCATGTGATTGTGCTAGAAGTCAATGATAAAAAGCTAACTAAAAATTCTTATATGCTTGGAAATTCAAAGTGCCCTTATGAGTAAGATATAAATGTAAGAAAAAGTCCAAAATAAAATGAGACTGCATTCGCAGTCAATGATATGATCATAATATATCAACAAAATGTCTCCCTCTGGCCTGGGAATTCCATTTTGTGTCACAAGATTGTGTGGGCTCAAATCATGCCTAACTTACCTAGACATTTTAACATCGGAAACGGGGTGACTATGTCATTTATCTCTGTTGTCTTACTGCCTGTGAGCATGGACTTTAAATTTTGAACCCTAATTAGGGGAAAATCCCAAGTTGACTCTCATGATTGACCTCCCAGGGATTTCCAAGAAATCTGTGCATTTCAAGAGTCAAATTTCATCAGCTTTTCTCTTGGGGGATGTGGCGACAATATTCAGAGGGCTTGGCAGCACCAAGAGTTATGAGTAGGGAGTACCAAGCAGGTAAATAGGGCATGGTGACCAGGACAGAAGCCCACTGGCAATCACCTTCCCTGGACTTGTCCTCAGCGGAACTTTCTGAAGGCCTTCTTCTTTCTGCCTGATTGCACAGAACGTTCCCAAACTCATTCAGGCCTCGGGTAACTTAAAACCACTGCTTTAAATCCTATTACTATTCATTATTACAGAAAGTTATTGTAAACAGGAAACCTCCTATCACTGTTACAGATGGAAAGACAATGCCTTTTACCACAAATATAAAGCAGGGTCTATAGTTGGTAGGCCAGTTACAAGGGACTAAAAGGGCATGAATCCTGTGTGGTCTTTAGGTGAACTTGACTGCTTTCAGGATCTTGGTCAGTAGGGCTGGTGCTGGGATTAGAGTCCATTTCAGGGCCCATACATGGAAAGTCTAGTTTGGTTACATACAGGGGTGGCTTCTTCCAGGTCCTCGGGAAGGCTCCCACTTGAGTCACTGAGTGGGTCCCTGGGCAGGCTGTACTAGCCTCAGTCTGCGGATAAGAGAGGCTAGATCTGAGTCACAGAGCTGCTTCAGACTACTGCCTACATTGAAAATGGCCCTCCTTGGTTGTCTCTGTATTTTAAAAATCTACTAAATGTTATGTGATCATTGACCAGGAGACAATACCCAAGGAAATACTTTTAGAAGTCTCTTAGTAATTTACCGGTGCCACCTTTCCATGGGAAAAACAATCCATGCAACACCTTTGCCCAGATGTCAGTTGTGTGAGTCTCTATGACAGGGCTTTTGCCTCCCATATGCCAGGTAATAGCTGGTTCTGATTGGCAGCATTTTTTCGGGAATGGATGCCAATGAAAGAGAGACAGAAAGGGGGCAGGCCAAGTGTCAAAGCCCTTCACAATGGGTAAGGCATCCATTTAGCTTCAAACGGGCTTTTGATGTTGCTGTCATTTTCCAGGTTGTCTAATCATCTCCTGAAAACAAAATGTAAAAACTAGATGGATTCTGAATTTTGGCTGATAATTGTTCATCTGAAACTAAAAATGAAATTTAGTTATTACGTTAGACTAGATTTTTCTTATCACTCTCCCCATTAGATAGTAGTACACATTTCAAAAATCATTTTGTGCACCATATAGTCAACGCAATTAGAGCTTCATTTCCTGAAGTAAACAGTGTTACAATAACTTGTGTAGGTATTTATAGGTCCAAGTTATCATTGCTTTCCTTGACAAAGACATTACCTACTCTTTCCTGAATAGCATCATCAAGTGTATTTTATCAAACACTTTGCAATCTTGCCTCCTTTCTTATATTCATATATTATTTATCTTGAAATAATTTAAGACTCACAGAAAATTTCAAAAATAATACAGAGAGTTCACCTTTACCCTTCACCCAGCTTCCTCAAAATATAACCATGACACATAATCTTGGTATGTTACAAAATCAGAAAATCCACAACGGCACCATACCATCAATCCACTTACAGATCTTATTCTGATTTCACATTCCTATATGTACTTTCTTATGGCATATATGTCTATGAGATGTTATCATGTGTATATATTTGTGTAATCATCATCACAATCATGATATAGAAGTGTTTCATTTCATCAACATCACAAAGACAGTTATGGTTGCTCCTCTTTTGTAGTCAAGCTCTCCCTCCAGCTCTAACCTTTGGAACCTAACAATATCTTTTTAATCAGTATGATTTTGTCACTTCATGAATAGTTACATAAATGGAATAACACAGTGTGTGACCATTTGAGATGGACTTCTCTCACTTAGCATAATGCTTTTTGAGATTGTTCTAAGTGTTGTGTGTATCAAATAGTTTACTATTATTGTTGAGTAGTATTCCATTGTATAGATGTACCAGTTTGCCTATCCAGTAACATTTTGAAAGGCATTTGGGTTTTAATTTTTAAGTGTACCATTCTATAGTATTAGTAATATTCACAATGCTGTACAACCGTCACCACTATCTATTTTCAAAACTTTTCCAACACTCCAAGCAGAAACTCCATACTCATTTAATTAGTAACACCCCATTGCCTTCTCCCCCTAGTCTTTGGCAACCACAAATTTACTTTCTATCTCTATCAATTTGCCCATTCTAGAGATTTCATAGCAGTAGAATCATAAAATATTTGTCCTTTTATGTCTGGCTTATTTCACTTGGCAAATTGTTTTTAAGCTTCATCCATGTTGTAGCATGTATCAATCAGAAGTGCATTATTTCCATGGTTGAATTATATTTCATTGTATGTGTACACTACATTTTATTTAACCATTCATTTGCTGATGAACATCGGTTTCTACCTTTTGGCTTTTTTGAAAAACGCTACAATGAACACTGGCATACAAGTATCTGTCATTGTTTACCTTTTTTTTTTTTTTTTTTTTTGCTGATTACTTGGGAGTGAAATTGCTGGATCATAAAATAATTGCATGTGTACCTATTTGAGGAACCACTCAAATTTTTTCCACAGCAGCTGCATTTTACACTCCCACCAGTAATGAATGAGCATCCCTATTTCTCCAAATCCTCACCAACACTGGTCATTTTCCTGTTTTTGTTTTTTTATTTAATGGACTTCCTAGAATGTGTAGAGATATCCCATTATGCTTTCAACTTGCATTTCACTAATGATTAATGATATTAAGTTTTTATCATGTGCATATGGGTCGTTTCTGTATCTTCCTTAAAAAATGTCTATGGAAATCCTAAGTCATTTTAAAAATTTAGGTTGCTTGTTTGTTTGTTGTTGAGTTGCAGGAGTTCTTTACATCTTCTGGATAATAAATGCTTACAGGAATGTGTAATTTGCAAATATTTTCTCCCATTTTACAGATTTTCTATTCACTTTGATAATGCCCTTTGATGCACAAAAGGTTTTAATTTTAATGAAATACAATGTATCTATTTTTCTTTTGTTGCTCCTGCTTTTTTGTATCATATTTGAGAATCCCTTACCAAATCCAAGGTCATGAATATTTACCCATATGTTTTCCTCTAAAATTTTTATAGTTTTAACTCTTTTATGTAGGTTATTGGTCCCTTTCCCATTAACCTTTATATGTGGTGTGATGTAGGAGTCTAATTTCATTATTTTACATGCAACTATCCAGTTGTTCCAGTATCATTTGTTAAAGAGAATTTTTTTTTCAATTGAATGGACTTGACACCCTTCTCAAAAATCAGTTGTCCACAGATATATGTGTTTATTTCTGGAATCTCAACTCTAGTCTATTGATCTATATGTCCATGCCAGTACCACACTATTTTGATTACTGTAGCGTTGTCACAAGTTTTGAAATCAGGGAATGTAAGTTTTCTATTTTTTTTTCTTTTTGTTCAAGATTGTTAGATTGTTTTGGGGAACTTGAGGCCACTTACAATTCCATGGGAATTTTACGATTAGTTTTTCCATTTTGGCAAAAATTCCTGTTGATATTTTGATAGCTATTACATTTAATCTGTAGATTGCTTTGGGTAGTATTGTCACCTTAACAATATTTAAGTCTTCCAAACCATACACATGAGATATCTTTCCATTTATTTAGGTTTTCTTGTGTTACTTTCAACAATGTTTTGTTGTTTTCAGTGTACAAGTCTTTCACCATCCTGATTAAATTTATTTGTAAATATTGTATTTTTTGGATGCTATTTTAAATAGAATTGGTTTACTAATTTCCTTTTCAGATTTTGATACTGGTATACAGACATTAAACTTTTGTGTGTTTTTTTTTTTGTACTCTGTAACTTTTCTGAATTTGCTTTTTACATTTTTTTGTAGACTCTTTAGGACTATCTCTATATAAGATCTTATCACCTGTGAATACACATAATTTTACTTCCTTTTGCAATTTCGATGACTTACTTTTATACCTTACCTGATTGTTCTTCCTGGAACTTCCAGTACTATGTTGAATAGAAGTGGCAAAACTGAATATTCTTGTCTTGTTCCCAATCTTAAGGGGAAAGCAGTCAGTCTTTCACCATTGAGTATGATCCTAGCTGTGAGTCTGTCATAAATGTCCTTTATCCTATTGAGGAAGCCTCCTTTATTTCCTAGTTTGCTGTATGTTTTTATTATAAAAGCATGATAGATTTTTAATGAATTCTCTGAATCCATTGACATGATCATGTGGTTTTTCTTCTTCATTATATAAATGTTGTGCATTATATTGATCGATTTTTGTATGTTGAAATGCCCTTAAATTTCTGGAACACATTCAGTTTAGTCGTGGTATATACTCCCTTTAATATTCCGTTGGATTCAATTTGCTACTCTTGTTGACTTTTTCATTCATATTATTAAGGGATATTAGTCTATAGTTTCCTCTTTTGAGATGTATCTGCTTTTGGTGTCAGGATAATTCAGGCTGGCCTCTAGAGTGAGTTAAGAATTGTTCTGTCATCTTCTAATTCTTGGAAGAGTTTTAAAAGGACTGGTTTTAATTCTGTTTTAAATATTTGGTAGAATTCATGAGTGAAGCTATCTTTGCCTGAACTTTTCCTTATTGGGAGGATTTTAATTACTGATTCTATGTCTGTACTTGTTATAGGTCTCTTGAGAATTTTTAGTTCTCTGTGAGTCAGTTTAAGTAATCCATGTGGTTCTAGGAATTTCTCTATATAATCCAGGTTATCTAATTTATTGACATACAATTGTTCATAGTGTTCTCTTATAATCATTTTTATTTCTGTAATGTCTGTAGTAATGTTCTCACTTTCATTTCAGCTTATGGTTATTTGTGTCTTCTCTTTTTCTTAAGTTGTACGTTGAGCTACAACTCTGTTTTTTTTTCTTTTTTAACTTTCTATTTCATTTCTCTCCACTCTAATCTTTGTTATTTCCATCCTTCTACTAGCTTTAGATTTAGTTTTATCTTCATTTTATAGCTTCTCAATGTATAAAGCTAGATTGTTCATTTGATATCTTTCTTTTATAATGTAGGCATTTACATTACATATCACATAAACTTCCCTCTGAGCATTGACTTCATTGCATCCTATACTATTTATCATGTTGTTTTTCCTCATCTTCATTTCTTTTTAAGTGTTTTCTAATATGCCTTGTGATCTCTTAATTCATTGTCTCAGAGTATGTTGTTTACTTTCCAAATATTTGTGATTTGTACAGCTTTCCTTCAGTTATTGATTTCTATCTTCACTCAATTGTGGTCAGAGAAGACACTGTGTATGAATTCAGTCTTTTTAAATTCATTGAGACCTACCACAGGCCTATGCCATAGGTCTTGTGGCTTAACATATGTCCTATACTTGAGAATATTCCATATGTACTTGAGAATATTGTGCATTGTGCTGCAACTGGGTGGATTGTATATATCTGTTACATCTACTTGGTTTATGCTGTTATTCATGTTCCATTTCATAACCGAACATAAGGTTTGAACCCTTCAACTATGATTTTAGAACTGTCTATTTTTTCCTTTTAAATTAGTCTATTTTTACTTCATTCATCATGGGGCTCTGTTGTTAAATGCACCTATGTTTATCACTGACATATTTCCCAGGTAAATTTACCCTTTGATCACTATGTAATGTCCTTCCCTGTCTCTTGTAACAATTTTTTACTCAGTTCCAAAATGCCAAATATTAGTATAGCTACCCCCAGCTCTCTTTTCTTTACTGTTTGCATGAAATAACTTTTTGCTTCCTTTCACTTGCAATCTATTTGTGTTTTGGGATCTATAGTGAGTCTTCTGTTGAAAGCATATAGTTCATCATGGCTTTTAAAAATCCATTATGGCAATCTTTGTCTTTTGGTTGGAGAGTTTAATCCATTTATACATTTTTTTTAGTATTTTTAATTTTAAAATAAAAATTGTATACATACATGGGGTACAATGTGACATTTCTTTGCAGAAATATATTGTTGAATGATCAAGTCAGGCTAATTAAATATCCATAACTTCACATACTTATTATTTCTTTGTAATGAGAACATTAAAATCCAGTCCTTAAATAATTTTAAATATACAATACATTATTATTCACTACAGTTACCATGCAATGCAATAGATCACCAGAACTTATTCCTCATGGCTAACTGAAATTTTGTGCCCTTCGACCAACATTTTCCCTTTCCCCATACACCCACCCCAAGTCCACCATTCTTCTCTCCACTTCTATGAGTTTGACTTTTTAAGATTACACATATAAGTGATATCACGTCATATTTATCTTTTGTGCTTGACTTATTGCACTTAATATACTGTCTTCTAGGTTCATCCACGTTGTCACAATGGAAAAATCCTCCTTCCTTTTTATGGCTGAATACTGTTTCATTTAAATTATATATAGTTAAAAATGTATTCATGTGTTGATGGGTGATGAACTTTTCTTTTCTCAGCTATTATGAGTAATAATGTGATGAACATGGCAATGTAGTCATGTCTTTGACATACTGACTCCATTTCTTTGGATATATATCCAAAAGTGGACTGCTGGATCATACACTAATTGTATTTTTATTTTTGGGTGGATCCTTCATACTGTTTTCCAAAATGGCTATACTAATTCACATTCCCATCAACAGCATACAATTGTTCCCTTTTCTTCACATTCGTATCAGCATTTAATCTTTCATCTTTTTGATAACAGGTATTCTAACATGTATGAGGTGACAACTCACTGCACTTTTGATCTGCATTTCTCTGATGATTAGTGATGTTGAGTATTATTTGATATATCTGGTGGCCATTTGTAAGTCTTCTTTTGAGAAATGTCTACTCTGGTCCTTTGCCCATTTTTTCAATCCAGATATTTGTTTTCTTGCTAATGAATAGTTTGAGTTTCATATATATTTTTAATATAAGCTCGTTTTGTGATGTAGTAATCCATCTTCAGTCTTGACCAATGCCCTCACTTGTCAAACAGGCTCCCCCCGACATTTCCTGTGAGGCATTAGGCAGTCTATTGTATGTCTCAATCATAGCATTTTGCCCAAGGAAGCTTCAGGTTTTAGTTATCCAAACAAGGTTTTTCAGCAATGACTGCTGCTTTCTCACACTGAGTGGACTCCACATTAGGTGAAACAGAGATGACTGCCTGTGTCACTCCTTCAGGCAGCTCCCAGATGGTTAGGAAAGACACATGGAATAATTTGTGAGTATGGTCTGTTCTGCTTCCTCTAGAGTCTAGAATCAGAGTATCACACTGGGAACACAGGCTGACATCTTTAAGATGGCTACAGAGCCATGGAGGGGGCGGGGCAATGTGAAGTAAAACACCACAAAGCTTTCCTATCATTTCATATTTGCTTTCTTTTTGATTCACCACATTTTGTTTGTGTTGCTATAAGACTTCAACTGTTTGCCAGAGTTCTGACAACTTTGTTCTAACTTCTGCTTATTTCTCAGTGTTACTGTGAAGGAACAGCATCTGCAGCTGCCCACTTCACTATTTTGTTGATGTTTTATCCTCAACAGCTTGAGAAAATCTCCTCTAGAATTCCACCCTTCTGTTTTTCCCTCATTCTCTTGCTAATACACAAAACTTCTTTATTCTCCATGTCATACCCACTTCCTTATTCCCCACTGTCATACCCATTCAGCAACACAGAACCTTAAATGAACCCAAACATCCACCTCTTTCTTACCTTCATTGGGACTTTCTCACTCACTTGGATAAAAATCACGCAACCGGCATATTGGTTCCACTCCACATTTGTGGTCACCAACTGCAGGTGGATTTTCCACTATGCTGAACAATCACACAATATGGATCATATGTCAGCAAATCTTTTCAATGTATGCAAGAACTCTTCTGAGCCTGTTCCTTTCTCCTCAAACATTTGACCATGGGTTCCTGTTTGCCCCTTCACTCTTAAAATATTACTTTATTTCCTAAAATCTCTCAACATCCTCTTGGACGTAGGAATTTAATTTCACTCGAAACATCTTATCACTCCTTCCTGCTGCACAGAATAGGTTTTCCCACTCTGACCAAAGCCCAGTCCCTACAACTCTGCAGCAGACCCCATTTTTCTCTACCTTATCAGGAAATGTCTTCTATTATTCATCTCTTTGCTCTCCTGTATTTTATATCTCTCCTCTATGCTTGTTCACTCTAATTAGCACTTATACAAACTCAATCCTCTCTTGTCGTTAAAATAAATGACAAAGATCAATAAGTGAGATCATGCCATTAAAGGAGCATCAGGTGCAGCAGACAAGTGGTAGGGCATTGCTCTCATATAATCATACCTTTATCCTTCACTGTTTTAAAAATGTCGACCAGGTTTGTTTTGTGTACTTTAAAAATATTTATAGATTCACAGGCAAGATGGCTGAATAGGAACAGCTCCAGTCTGCAACTCCCAGAGAGACCAATGCAGAAGGCAGCTGATTTTTGCATTTCCAACTGAGGTACCTGGTTCATTTCATTTGGATTGGTTAAACAGTGGGTGCAGCCCATGGAGAGCAAGCAGAAGCAGGGGGGTGTCACCTCACCCAGGAAGTGCAAGGGGTTGGGGAATCCCCCCTAGCCAAGGGAAGCCCTGAGGGACCCTGCCGTGAAGGATGATGCTATCTTGCCTAGATACTATGCTTTTCCCGTGGTCTTTGCAACCCACAGACCAGGAGATTCCCTCAGGTGCCTACACCACAAGGATCCTGGGTTGCAAGCACAAAACTGGACAGTCGTTTGGGCAGACACCAAGCTAGCTGCAGGAGATTTTTTTTTTTGTACCCCAGTGGCACCTGGATCACCAGCGAGACAGAACCGTTCACTCCCCTGGAAAGGGGGCTGAAGCCAGGGAGAAGTGGTCTAGCTGAGTGGGTCCCACCCCCACGGAGCCCGGCAAACTAAGATCCACTGACTTGAAGTTCTTTCTGCCAGCACAGCAGTCTGAAATCAACCTGAGATGCTTGAGCTTGGTGGGGGAGGGGGCATCTGCCATTACTGAGGTTTTTAGGCGGTTTTCCCCTCACTGTGTAAACAAAGCCACCAGGAAATTCGGACTGGATGGAGCCCACCACAGTGCTGCAAAGACACAGTAGCCAGACTGCCTCTCTAGATTCTTCCTCTCTAGGCAGGGCATCTCTGAAACAAAGGCAGCAGCCCCAGTCAGGGACTTATAGATAAAACTCCCATCTCCGTGGGGCAGAGCACCTGGGGGAAGGGGCGGCTGTGAGCACGGCTTCAGCAGACTTAAACGTTCCTACCTCCTGGATCTGAAGAGAGCAGTGGATCTCCCAGCACAGCGCCTGAGCTCTGCTAAGGGTCAGACTGCCTCCTAAAGTGCGTCCCTGACCCCTGAGCCTCCTGAATGGGAGACACCTCTGAGCAGGGGTCAAAAGACACATCATACAGGAGAGCTCTGCCTGGCATCTGGTGGGTGCCCCTCTGGGACAAAGTTTCCAGAGGAAGGAACAGGCAGCAATCTTTGTTGTTCTTCAGCCTCTGCTGGTGATATCCAGGCAAACCCCAGCAGACCTGCAGACAAGGGGCCTGACTGTTAGAAGGGAAACAGAACAATAGCATCAATATGAAAAAAAAAGGACAACCACGCAAAAACTCCATCCGAAGGTCACCAATGGCAAAGACCAAAGGTAGATAAATCCACGAAGATGAGGAAAATCCAGCACAAAAAGGTTGAAAATGCCAAAAATCAGAATGCCTCTTCCCCTCCAAAAGATCACAACTCCTCGCCAGCAAGAGAACAAAACTGGACAGAGAATGAGTTTGATGAATTGACAGAAGTAGGCTTCAGAAGGTGGGTAATAACAAATTCTTCCAAGCTGAAGGAGCATGTTCTAACCCAATGCAAGGAAGCTAAGAACCTTGATAAAACATTAGAGGAACTGCTAACTAGAATAACCAGTCTAGAGAAAAACATAAATGACCTGATAGAGCTGAAAAACACAGCACAAGAACTTCATGAAGGATACACAAGTATCAATAGCCAAATCGATCAAGCAGAAGAAAGGATATCAGAGATTGAAGATCAACTTAATGAAATAAAGTGTGAAGAAAGATTAGAGAAAAAATAATGAAAAGGAATGAACAAAGCCTCCATGAAATATGGGACTATGTGAAAAGACCAAACCTACATTTGACTGGTGCACCTGAAAGTGATGGAGAGAATGGAACCAAGTTGGAAAACACTCTTCAGGATATTATCCAGGAGAACGTCCTCAACCTAGCAAGATAGGCCAACATTCAAATTCAGAAAATACAGAGAACACCACAGAGATACTCCTCGAGAGGAGCAACCCCAAGACACAGAGTTGTCAGATTCACCAAAGTTGAAATGAAGGAAAAAATGTTAAGGGCAGCCAGAGAGAAAGGTCAGGCTACCCACAAAGGGAAGCCCATCAGACTAATAGCGGCTGTCTCTGCAGAAACCCTACAAGCCAGAAGAGAGTAGAAGCCAATATTCGACATTCTTAAAGAAAAGAATTTTCAACCCAGAATTTCATATCCAGCCAAGGATATCCAGTGAAGGAGAAATAAAATCTTTTACAGACAGGCAAATGCTGAGGGATTTTGTCACCACCAGGCCTGCCTTATAAGAGCTCCTGAAGGAAGCACTAGATACGGAAAGGAAAAACCGGTACCAGTCACTGCAAAAACAAACCAAAATGTAAAGACCATCAACACTACAAAGAAACTGCATTAACTAATAGGAAAAATAATCAGCTAGCATCATAATGACAGGATCAAATTCACACATAATAATATTAACCTTAAATGTAAAGTGGCTTAATGCCCCAATAAAAAGGCACAGACTGGCTAATTGGAGAAAGAGTCAAGACCCATCAGGGTGCTGTATTCAGATGACCCATCTCACTTGCAAAAACACACACAGGCTCAAAATGAAGGGATGGAGGAAGATTTACCAAGCAAATGGTAAGCAAAATAATAATAATAATAATAATAATAATAATAATATAAATAAAAAAGCAGGGGTTTCAATCCTAGTCTCTGATAAAACAGACTTTAAACTAACAAAGATCAAAAAAGTCAAAGAAGGCATTACATAATGATAAAGGGATCAATGCAACAAGAAGAGCTAACTATCCTAAATATATATGCACCCAATACAGGAGCACCCAGATTCATAAAGCAAGTTCTTAGAGACCTACAAAGAGACTTAGACTCCCACACAATAATAGTGGGAGACTTTAATATCCCACTGTTAATATTAGACAGATCAACGAGACAGAAAAGTAAAAAGGATATTCAGGTCTTGAACTCAGCTTCTTGATTTTGCCTTAATGTCATTATTTACCCAAAAGTCACTCAGGAGCAGGTTATTTAATTTCCATGTAAATGTATGGTTTTAAGTGAACTCCTTAGTCTTGATTTCTAATTTGATTGCCCTATAGTCCAAGAGATTGTTACAATTTCAGTTGTTTTTAATATGCTGAGGAGTTTTTTCTTTCTGATTATGTGATTGATTTTAGAGTAAGTGTCATGTGGTGATAAGAAGAACATACTTTCTGTTGTTTCTGGTTGGAGAGTTCTGTAGATGTCTATTAGGTCCATTTGATCTGAGTTCAGGTCCTAAATACCCTTGTTAATTTTCAGTCTTGATGATCTGTTTGATATTGTCAGTGGGGTGTTAAAGTCTCCTACTATCATTGTGTGGGAGTTTAAGTCTCTTTGAATATCACTAAGAACTGGGAATCTCCTCCTGTGTTGAGAGCATACATATTTAGCATGATTAGGTCTCGTTGTGTTGAACCCTTTACCATTGGATAATGCCATACTTTGTCTTTTTTGATCGTTGGCTTAAAGTCTATTTTGTCTGAAATTAGGATTGAAACCATTGTGGTTTTTTTTCCTGTTTTCCATTTGCTTGATATATTTTTCTCCATCCTTTTATTTTGAGCCTGTGTCATTGCATGTGAGATGGGTGTCTTGAAGACAGTACACCAATGTGTTCTTTATCCAGTTTGCCACTGTGTGCCTTTTCATTGGGGCATTTAGCTCATTTACATTAAAGGTTAGTATTGATGTGTGTAGATTTGATCCTGTCATCATGATGTTAGCTGGTTATTTTGCAGACTTCTTTATGTGGTTGCTTTATAGTGTCACTGGTTTGTGTACTTCAGTTTGTTTTTGTAGTGACTGATAATGGTCTTTCCTTTCCATATTTAGTGCTTCCTTCAGGAGTTCTTGTAAGGCAGGTCTGGTGGTAACAAATTCCCTCAGCATTTTCTTATCTGAATATGGTCTTATTTCTCCTTCACTTATGAAGCTTAGTTAGGCTGTATATGAAATTCTGGGTTGGAATTTCTTTTCTTTAAGAATGTTGAATATAGGTCCCAATCTCTTCTGGCTTGTAGGGTTTCCGCTGAGAGGCCCGCTGTTAGTCTGAGGTGCTTCCCTTTGTAGGTGACCTGACCTTTCTCTCTAGCTGCCTTTAACAATTTTACTTTCATTCGGACCTTGGAAAATCTGATGATTATGTGTCTTGGGGATGGTCTGCTTTTGAAGTATTTTATTGTGGTTCTTGGCATTTTCTGAATTTGAGTCATGGCCTCTTTAGCTATGTTGGGGAAGTTTTCATGGGTGATATAATGAAATACGTTTTCCAGGTTGGTTCCATTCTCCCCATCTTTTTCAGGGACACCAGTGAGTCATACTTTGGTTCTATTTACATAATTCCACATTTCTTGGATGTTTTGTTCATTGTTTCTATTCTTTTTTCTCTATTCTGTCTGTCTTATTTCAGAAAGCCAGTCTTAAAGCTCTGAGGCTTTTTCCTCTGCTTAGTCTATTGTGCTACTGATACTTGTTATTGCATTGTGAAATTCTTGTAGTGTATTTTTCAGCTCCATCAGGTCAGTTCATTCTTTCCTATACTGTTTATTTTGTCTGTCAGCTCCTGTATTGTTTTGTAGTGATTTTTAGCTTCCCTACATTGGGTTTCAATGTACTCCTGTAGCTCCATTATCTTCATACCAATTAATATTCTGAATTCTCTTTCTGCCATTTCAGCCATCTCACCCTGGTTTAGAACCCTTGCTGGAGAGGTGATGACATCATTTGGAGGAAAATGGCTTTTTGAGTTATCAGTGTTCTTGAGCTGATTCTTTCTCATCTTTGTGGGCTTATCTTCCTTCAATGTTTCAGGTTGCTGACCTGTGGATGGGTATTTTATTGTTTTTTTTTTTCTTTTATCCTATTTGATGACCTTGCAGGTTTTATTATGACGTAAGGTGGATTCAACCAACTGGCTTTATTTCTGGAAGATTTTACGGGGCCAATGCTCAGCTCCCAACTTCTGGACTGTTGCTCTAACTGTGGGGGACTTGTATTGGGCCCCAACTTTCTTCTCTAGATCCTTGAGGTTAGGAATCCACTGTGCTAGGGAGGCTGAGGTGCTCCCAGGCTGCTGGTCACTCCACTCCGATGGGCGGTTTCAGCCAAAGCATTTCATAATGTGGTGAGAGCAGGATCTGTCCTCATTTGCACATGCCAGTAGCAGTGGTAGTGGCAGCTGAAGCAGAATGTTAGTGGGTGCCAGAGTGCCTGCTTCTCTGCAGGCGTTCACCACAGTGGTGGAGGCAATGCAGGTGCATGGGGGTGGGGTCCCTTGCTGGCAGCCATGTATGCAGTCACGCTGGAGGTGGTGTTTGTTCCGGGATGGGGTGCTGGGAGGCACAGGTCTAGATGCCTTCTTTGTGGCCCACAAGCAGGAGTGCAGACTAAGTGGGAGGAGCTGCTCTACAATTTCTTTCATCAATGTTTTTCAGTTTTCCTTGTAGAAATTTTTCACCCTTTTGGTTAAATGTACTCTTAGGTATTTTATTTTTTGTAGCTATTGCAAATGGGATTAGCTTTTTGATTTGGTTTTCAGCTTGATTGTTATTGGTGTATAGAAATGCTACTGATTTTGTATGTTGATTTTGTATCCTGAAGCTTGAACACATTTATTTATCAAATCCAGCAGTTTTTTGGAGGAATCTTTAGGGTTTTCTAGTCAGAAGATCATATGATCAGCAAACAGAAATATTTTGCAATTGTCTTTTCCAATATGAATACCTTTTATTTCTTTCTCTTGTCTGATTGTGCTGGCTAGGACTTCCAGTGTCATGTTGAATAGGAGGGGTGAAAGTGGGAACTCTTTTATTGTTCCAGTTCTTAGGCAGAATACTTTCAACTTTTCCCTATTCAATGTCATATTGACTGTGGGTTTTCACATATGGCTTTCATTATTTTGAGGTATATTCCTCCTATGCCTAATCTGTTGAGGGTATATATCATGAAGGGATGTTAAATTATATCAAGTGTTTTTTATTCATCTATTGAGATGATAATTTGGGTTTTGCTTTTAATTTTATTTAAGTCACAAATCACAATTATTGATTTTCATATGTTGAATCACCCTTCATCTATAGAATAAAGTCCATTTTTTTGTATTATGCTTTTGATATGCTGCTGGATTCTGTTCAGTAGTCTTTTGTTGAGGATTTTTGCATCTATCTTCATGAAGGACATTGATCTGTAGTGTTGTTGTTGTTGCATCCTGGTATGACTTTTGGATCAGGGTGATACTGGAATTGTAGAATGAGTTAGGGAGGATTCATCCTCCTCTTGTTTTTGGCACAGTTTCAGTAGGATTGGTACCTGGTATTCTTCATGTGTCAAGTTGAATTTGGCCGTGATTCAGTCTGGTCCTGGACTATTTTTTGCTTGGGAGATTCTTTATGACTGATCAATCTCACTGGATGTTATTCATTTTTTAAGGATTTCTATTTCTTCCTAGATCTATCTTGGGAGATTGAATGTTTCCAGGAATTTACCTATTTCCTCTGGGTTCTAGTTTTCAAGCATAGCGATGTCCCTTGATGATCTTTTGTATTTCTGCAATAGGAGTTGTTATGTTTCATTTTACATTTCTGGTTGTGCTTATTTGAATCTTCTCTCTTCTATTCTTGGTTAGTCTATCAATCTTTTTTACCTTTACAAAGAAACAATTTTTCATTTTGTTGACCCTTGGTATTTTTTTTCATTCTCATTTTCATTTAGTCTACTCTGATCTAGCTTTGGGTTTGGTTTTCTTTCTTTTTTTTTTTTTTTTTTTGAGACAGAGTCTCGCTCTGTCGCCCAGGCTGGAGTGCAGTGGCGCGATCTCGGCTCACTGCAAGCTCCGCCTCCTGGGTTCACGCCATTCTCCTGCCTCAGCCTCCCGAGTAGCTGGGACTACAGGCGCCCGCCACCACGCCCGGCTAGTTTTTTGTATTTTTAGTAGAGACGGGGTTTCACCATGTTAGCCAGGATGGTCTCGATCTCCTGACCTCGTGATCCACCCGTCTCGGCCTCCCAAAGTGCTGGGATTACAGGCTTGAGCCACCGCACCCGGCGGGTTTGGTTTTCTTGATAAGCATTGTTCTTGATAAATGGCATCAGATTGTTGAATTGCAACGTTTAAATTTTTTTAGTGTAAGTATTCAACACTATAAACTTTCCTCTCAGTACTACTTTTGATTTATCACAAGAGGTATTCATATACTGTCTCTCTAATTTCATTCATTTCCAAAAAAATTCAAATGTTTGTCTTTCTTTTGTCTTTGACCCAAAGATCATTCAGAGTTTGTTTAATTTTGATGTATTTTATAGTTTCAAGAGTTCATCATGGTATTGAGCTCTAGTTTTATTCCACTGTCATCCAAGAAGATATTTGATATGGTTTTTAATTTTTTTAATTTATTGAGACTTGTTTTGTTATGTAACATATGGTCTATATTGGCAAATGTTCCATGTACTGCTGAAAAGAACGTACATTCTGTGGATATGGGTAGAGTGTTCTGTAAATTTCTGTTAGCTCCATTTGGTCTAAAGTCCCATATAAGTCCAGTGTTTCTTGATTTTCTGTTTCAGTGATCTGTCTGCTGTCAGTAGGGTATTGAAGTCCCCCAAATTATAGTATTGCTGTCTATCTCTTTTTGTAGGTCAGGAGCATTTGTTTTGTGAATCTGAGTGCTCCAGTGTTGGGTGCATATATATTTAGGACTGTTACATCTTCTTCTTGAATTGATTGCTTTACCATTACATAATGAACTTTATTTTCCTAAAGTATGTCAATCTCTAGGCTGCAAGGTAGCCAAGAGCCATGAACAATGCCTGCCCCACAGCTCTCCACTAAAATGGCTGTGGCGAAGAACTTACTCCATCAAACCAAAACACACAGCCCAACAGCTCTCCTGCTCTCCCATGCAGGAATGCTGCCACTCCATGTGAGGAATGGAGGGCAACTTTCATGCAACACAGTGGTCACACTGCCAGTGGGGACACATTTGCCCCTAGCAGCCCCAGAAAGGCTGTCAGCATTCTTGGGCCAGTTTCCCATGGAAGCAGCCACGGTTGTCTCTGCATCAGTTGGGGGTTAAGGGAGGAGAAGTGTTCCTCTCTATGCCTTGGCTTGAGCACTGAGGCCACTTGGCCACTGGAATGGAACTATATTCCTGCCTTGCAGAGTGGAGAACAGCCCCTGGGTCTCGCTGGAAATGGTGCCATCACTCAGAGCTCACAAGCAGGGAGCTCCTGGGCACTATAAAGTGCATGATCTGGTTTCCTTTGTCCTAGGAAGCATTCCCTCACTGTGCTGCTGCACTCTCCCTTCCCGTAGGAGAAACAGTCCCCTAGGGCTAGACTACTGAAAATCTTGCATGTATCCACCTGGTGCAACTGCTGCATTCCGAATGAGCACTGAGGAATGTCTGAGAGGGTTCCTGTAATGTGGACACAAAAGGGCTAAGGTTCCCTGGGCAGGAAACACTCCCCCAAGGACTGCGCCTGGAATATAGCACCTGTAGCCACAGCTCGGGTCCTGGGGAGGGAGAGTGACCAGGAACAAGTTAGTATTTTGATATAATGCCCTCAAGAAGTCCCCAAATTATCACCCACACCAGTGTTTGGATCTGTGTGAGCAGAGGAGCTCTCTGGCAGTGTGGATGTTTAAGCCCAGCCTTACTGTCTATTTCTTGAAAGATCCAACTAGTACAAGGACCGGATTGGAAAATATGTGCAAAGATAGGATCTGGAACTGGTTCATCTACTTCTCTGCAGGCAAAGAGAATGGCATCTTGCATCATGGGTCAGGCACATAACATAAGATGGTGTGGATCAAAGCACAAATGGTTCTAAAGATTTCAACAGTGATGACTCAGGCACATATTCCTGTTGAGGGGAACACTGTGGTAGGTACAATGATGCTGATATCTGGAAGAAATATGCCTACCAAGAAGGTGGAATTGGCTGGTAATTGCTCAGTTTATTGATGCTTGCATAAGAAAAATGAAAGACTGAGAGCCGGTAACCGTCAGTTAACAGTAAATGTGAGAAAGGGACTATAGATCTTACAAATTACAAGGATTAGCTGACATGTACTGGCAGAAAGCAGACAAATGTCCCTGGAAGTGTGTTTGGAGAGGGATTGATTAAGCAGATTAGAATATAAGGCTGAATATGCAAGAATTCTTTGACTTGGGGGTGCCTCCTCAGGGTACGGGATTAAACGCTGCAATAAGAGCCCCAGAGAATGATGAAAATCCACAGATGGATGGTTCTAGGAAGCCTGGAAAAATGGCCAAATCTCAGTGAAACATAAATGCCCAAGTTTCCATGGAAAGAAGATATAAGAAAGAATAAAGAAGCTGAAGGAAGCTATAATGCTGGAATGAATAGATTACTTAAAGCTATAAGACACATGAGAGAATTTCGTTTCTTCAGGGTGCCCAGAGGACACCCAATTTACCAAAGCCATCAGGAATGCACTGGTGGGAGTAGTATTTAAATCACTAAGAAGTTTGGGGGCAGATCTTTCCTGCAGGCCAGGGATGATGGTAGGAGAAATGGTCACATATCAATAAGCATAGCTCATTATCAATGGTGTTGTTGGATACCTGGAGTAACAGAGCTATGTAGTATCATTTTGCTACTATAGGCCCAGAGACTACAATTACTATAATGATGAACAAAGTCAGAAGGGAAGTCAGTAGGGCTCCATCACTCCATCTGCAGGGAATTGTAGAGATGGTTAATAGATGATTGTATTCCTAGGAGCAAAATAAACAGGTGTCCAACAACGGTGATGTTTAGCATGCATACCAGAAAAAAAGCAAAAATGGAAAAGCAGAGGGCTGAGTACAGTCATTCTAAGAAACAGTTATGATTCCTTGCTCAGTTGCCAGTTCTGAGCCAACTTTCAGATCTGAAACCCACTGACTGATGAGGTGATTAGCTTTGTATTATAGAAGGAAGGGCCCTGCAAACCATGACAAGTATATGCTATAATTATTCTTCTATTCCTTCTACAAGGGATCTATGGCCATATAGGCCATTGGGGTGGAATGACCAAATATTTTAAGGAATTTCATACACAGGATCAAAGTTGACACTGATACTCAAAGACCCAAAATGTGAATATCACCTACCTCTTAAAGTAGGAGTTCGTGGGACATAGGTAATAAATGGAATCCTGCCTAAACTCCAGCCAAAAATGTATCCAGTGTGAATCCAGATTTACCCAATATTCATTTCCTGACCATCCCTGAGTTCATAGCTTGAATCCAAATAATTGGCACCTGGAATCAACCCCACACTGGGTTCCTGATTTACGGAATAAGAGCTGTCATAATGCAGAAGGTTAAATGGAAACCTCTGAAACAACCCCAATCCCTGATGATGTCCAAGACAGTAAATCAAAATCAATTATTATGTCCTGCAGTGGAGACTAATGACATAGATACTGCTGCCATTAAAGGCTTAAAATATGCAGAATGGTGATATGGTTTGGCTCTGTGTGCCCACCCAAATCTCATGTCAAATTTTAATTCCCAGTGTTGTAGGAGGGAACTGGTGGGAGGTGATTGAATCGTGGGGGTGGAGTTCCCCCTTGATGTTCTCATGATAGAGTCCTCATGAGATCTCGTTGTTGGAAAGTGTGTAGCACTTCCCCCTTTGTGCTCTCTTCCTCCTGCTCCAGCCATGTAGGATGTGCCTCCTTCCTCTTCACCTTCACCATAATTGTAAGTTTTTTGAGACCTCCCTAGCCATGCTTCCTGTATATCCTGGAGAACTGTGAATCAATTAAATTCCTTTTCATCATAAATTACCCAGTCTTAGGTAATTCTTTATAGCAGTGCGAGAATGGACGGATACAGAACATTTTTAATTAACTCATGGTTCCATAGGCTGTACAGGAAACCTGGCTGGAGAGGCCTCAGGAAACTTACAGTCATGGCAAAAGGTGAAAAGGAAGGAGGCATGTCCTACATGGCTGGAGCAGGAGGAAGAGAGAGCTACAGGGGAAGTGCTACACACTTTCAAACAACCAGATCTCATGAGAACTCTATCAGAAGAATAGCAAGGGGGAAGTCCGCCCCATAATTCAATCACCTCCCATCAGGCCCTTCCTCCAACACTGGGAATTACAATTAGAAAAGTGGGCGGGTCCTAGAGAATGCTATAGACAACAACAGACTGACCCAAGTGATAGCTCTGGTTATAGCTGCCAATCATGGTGTAATTGCTGATGTACATGGCATGGTACATGGTGTAAAGTCCCAGGTATATGGCATACAGCCACTGATTTGACAAATATGTTCTTCTCCATTTCATTCAACAAAGAATACCAAAGCGAGTTCACATTCACGCCAGATGGAAAACAATATTCTGCTATAGTTTTACAGCCTGGCAATGTTATTCTCTGGCCATCTATGCTAATATAAGCTGGGAATATCTGAAATACTTGGCCAGCCCACAGAACATCACAACAATACGCTACATTAACATCATCATGCTGATTGAACAAGATGAGCAAGAGTTGACTATCGGATGTCTTGGTAAAACACATGTGATCCAGAGAATGGGAGGTAAATCATATGAAGATTCGAAGACCAACCACTTCAGTAAAGTTTGTAATAGGTCCAGTGGTCAGGGGCTATATTAGTCAAAGTTTTACCAAGAGACAGGATACATAGGATGCAAATATATAAATATATAAGGAAATTTATTAGGAGAGTTATCTCATGTTATTATGGAGGCTGAAAAGTCCGTAGACAGGCCATCTGCAGGCTGGAGACCCTGAAATGGATAATGTGCCTCAGTCCAGATGCCAAGGTCTCAGAACCAGGGCAACCGATGATGTAATTCTTAGTCTCAGTCTGAGACCAAAGGTCTGAGAACCTGGGGGTCCATGGGTGTCAGTCCTAGCATTTAAAGGCCCCAGAACCTGGAGTTGTTCAAGGACAGGAGAGGAAGAATCTATCCCAGTTCCAGCAGATAGAATCACACATTTGTCTTTTCTCTGCTTTTGCTCTCCGGGCCCCCAGCAGATTGGATGGTCCCTGCTCACATTGAGGGCAGATTTCTGCCTAGTCCACTCAGACACAAATGCTAATCTTCTCTGGAAATGCCCTCTCAGACACACCCCAAAAGAATCCTTCATGAGGTTTCTAGGTATTTCTTAATCCAGTCAAATTGACACCTAAAATTAATAACCACTGGGGCATGTCAGGATGTCACTTCCAAAGTATGAGAAAAATTGTTATGTCTTGGTTCCCCCACCGCCAAAGGAGGAAGCACAGCAACTTGTAGGCCACAGTAGGTTCTGAAGGCAACATATTGGACACCTTGAAATATACCAGCCCTCACATCTAGAGACAAGGAATAATGCCTAGTTTTGGTAGAACCTGGAGTAGGAAGAAGTACTGTAGCAGGTCCACACAATGGTGCAATTAGCCCTGCCTCTTCAGTCATAAGCGCCAACAAAACAAAAAGTTTGGAGTTGTCAGTGGTGTGAAAATTGGCAGTATAATGCTTATGGCAAGCTGTAATGTAAGCCCCTGGGGTTCTGGGGTAGGGCCATGCCATCCACAGCAGAGAGTTCAGCAGATCGTTACTTACCCTTCAATAAACAGCTGTTGATATGTTTCTGGGCCCAGATAGAGATAGAACATATCTGAGATACCAAGTGACCATGCATTTGCATTATGAGCTGAGGTTTCTCAGATAAACAAAATCATAAAGTTAGATGAGTGAGGCAGCTGTTCATCAGAAGCTGGAAACTGAATATCAAGGATAGAGCCCAGGCAGAGATATATGCCATAAGTAAGTTGCATAGCTGGTAGCCCAGACCTCTGTGACACCCACCAAAGTTGCATAATTTCCACTGTTCCAGTTGACACCTATAGCTGTGTGGAGAATCCTGAATGATCAGCTGAAAATGGATAGAAAACCCCAAGCTTGGTTTACAGATGTCCTAACCCAACATACAGGTGGTTACCAGAAATGGAAATTGGCTCCATTAGAGTCACATTCAGGAGTGGCCAAAAAAGGGAAAATCTTACCAATGTGCAGAGCTTTGAGTAACGCATTTGGCCAGCCACCCAATGTAGAAGGAGAAATAACCTGAAGTAAAAATCTATACAGCTTTCTGGGGAGTGGCCGATATCTTAGCTGTCTAGTTTGGGGCCTAGAAAGAAAATGATTGGAAAATCAGAGACAAGGAGGTCTGAGGTAGAGCCATGTGGTTAGACATGTTGGAATGGACACAAAGTGTGAAGATTTTTGTAATACAGATTAACATTCATCACAAAGTCTACACCATGGAAGAGGAACTGAAAAGCAAGTAAATAAAACCATTCAACCGGTTGAAATTAGTCAGCCCGTGTTGTAGGCCACTGCAAAACTAGCAATGGGCACATGAATGAAATGACCATACTGGCAGAGATGAAGGCTTCATATGGATCCAATGGTATGGACTTCCACTTACTAAGGCCAATCTATTGTCTACTGCCTCTGGGTGTTCAACTTGTAAGCAACTGGAACCAACTCTGAGTATCCAATATTACACTATTCCTTGTCATAGCCAGTCCAGTTTATCTTCATAGGGATCAATCCCTATCCAAGGTATGCATTTCCTTCCTTGCCTACAGTACTTCACTCAGCAGAACTACTTGGGAACTTATGGAATACCTGAATACACGAGCATGGGATTTCTCATGGCATAGCACCTGATGAAGGGGCCCATTATATGGAAAAGTAGGTACAGCATTGACTATGGGATCCACTAGACATATTACATGTTACAAAATCCAGAGACAGACATTCTCAGAGAATGCTAGAATAATCTCAATGCACAACTGAAGCACAACTCAGAGGAAACACTCTGGGAAAATGGGTTGCCATCTTTCAGGAACCACTGTATTTATTAAATCAGAAAACTTACAAGGCACCTTTTCCTCAGTGAGGAGGATGCATGGGTCCAGGAACCTAGTGGTAGAGGCAAGAGTGGCCCCACTTACTATCACTCCTGATCACCCATTAGGATTTTGTACTCACAACTCTGTTCTGGACTGTTGGAGGTCTTGGCTCCAAAGACACTTTCTGATTTCACTTTTCTTGGGGCAACTCAGAAAATACCCCCATTGGACTATAAGTTATAACTCCCCTACACCTTCTGTTGTCACTCTGGACTGGTACTCAGAAGCTAGCAGGTGCGTAAAGGAGTCACCATACTGGCAGGGTAATGGCTCCTGATCAGGAGGAGGGGATAAGGTTATCACAACACAACGAGGGCAGGGAGAAATATGTGTGAAGTCTGAGTGATTCACTTTGGTGCCTCCTAACACTTTCTTCCCATTGTAACTGTGAATGAACATGTACAATCATCCTGAATTGAGAAGCACATAATTATCAAGGGTTCATCTTCCTCAGGAATAAAAATATTGATCATACCACCAGGTAAGCCAGCAAAGTCTTTCAAAATGATAGCTGTTGAAGCAGGAAATTTAAATGAATAGTGAAAGAGGAAGAGGATGAATACCAGTTATGGCCCTGAGATCCACTGCAGTAACACCTCTTCTGATTTTCCCTCAGGAAGAAAGTCCCACAGAAACTATTATGGAGTTGTTCCCCAAATCTTAGTAAAGAAGTTTATCTGTGTTGTATAAGTAGTGGACAGTGGTGGCCAGGAATATGTGTGTCACAGAACTCCTACAGGGAGCGTAAATGATCTTTAATCCTATCTTGGCATCCACTTGTCAGAATGCACAGACCAACACAACACATCATTGAACAATTTGCTTTGTTTCACTGAACAATGTGTCTTAGAGAAGAACTTAAGACAATTTGTACAGATATCACATTCTTTAAACAACCACATATTATTCTTCAATGGACAGACACTAGAATATTTTGAAATTTCCACTTTTTACAAACAAGGCTGTAGTGAATATTCTTATACATGCCTCTTTGTGCATGTTTCATTGAGACAAAATGTACATATTTGTGGGATGCATGTGACAATTTGATACATGCAATGTGCAATAATCATATCAGGGTAATTGAAATATCCATCACCTCAAATATTTATCATTTATTTCTGTTAGGAATATTCCAAATCTTCTCTTCTAGCAATTTTGAAATATACAGTATGTTATTGCTAGCTATAGTCACCCCACTGGGCTATTAAACACTAGAAATTATTCTGGTTTTGTAGCTGTATTTTTGTGCCCAAACACAACCTGTCTTCATCCCTTTTTCCCCTACCCTTCCAAACCTCTGGTAGTCATCGTTCTACTTTCTGCCTTCATGAGATCAATTTTTAGCTCCCGCATTTGAGTGAGAACACATGATATTTGTGTTTCTGTGCATGGCTTATTTCACTTAACACACTCTCTGACTTCCAGGCTCATCCATGTTGCTACAAATGACAGGATTTCATTTGTTATATGGCTGAATATTATTCCATTGTGTACATATGCTACATTTCCTTTACCCATTCATCCACTGATGGCCACTAAGGTTGATTGCCTTAGTGTAGATATCTCTTTAACATAACAATTTCCTTGTGGACGTATTCCCAGAAGTGGGATTGCTTGATCATGTTTTTTTTTTTTATTTTGTTGAGGAACCTCCATATTGTTTTCCATAAAGGCTGAACGAATTTACACTCCTACCAACAGTGTATGAAAGTTCCCTTTCCTCCACATCCTCAACTACATTTGTTATTTCTATCTTTTTGTTAATAGTCATTTTAACTGGGTTGAGATTATATTTCATTGTGGGTTTGATGTGTATTTCCCTGATAATTAGTAACGTGGAGCATTTTCAAATGTATCTCATGGTCATCTCTCTTTTTTTGAGAAATATCTATTAACATCATTTTCCTCTTTTAAAATCGGATTATTTGGCCTTTTACTGTTGAGTTATTTGAGTGTCTCATATATTGGTACCAATCCCTGTTGGATGTTATTGGTATTTTTTTGGTGAATATTTTCTGTTTGTGAATATTTTCTCCCACTCTTTAGATTTTTCCCTCACTCCATTGTTTGTTTCCTTTGTCGTGCAGAAACTTTTAGATTGATAAAATCCCATGTGTGTATTTCTGCTTTGGTTGCCTGTCCTTTCATGGTCTTATGAAAAAAATTTTTTGCCCAGGCCAGTGTGCTGAAGCATTTCCTCAATGATTTCTTCTAGTAGTTTGTTAGTTTCAGGTCTTAGATGTAATCCTTTCATCTATATTGATTTGATTTTTGAATATAGTGAGAGACAGAAGTCTAGTTTCATTATTCTGCATATGGAAGTCCAGTTTTTCCAGCAGTCCTTATTGAAGAGACTATCCTTTCCTCAATGTCTGTTGGCACCTTTGTCAAAAATAAGTTGGCTGCAAATGTGTGGATTCATTTCTGGGTTCTCTATAATGCTCCATTGGTCTATGTTTCTGTTTTTATGCCAGGACTATGCTGTTTAGTTACCATAGTTTTGTGGCAGGTAGTGTGATGCCTCCGGTTTTCTTTTTTTGCTGAGAATTGTTTTTGCCACTTGGGGTCTTTTGTGGTTCCATCCTCATTTTAGGATTGGTTTTTTCTACTTCTGTGAAGAATGTCATTTGTATTTTCATAAGGATTGCATTAAATCTCCATATTGCTTGGGTTGTGTGTCCAAAGTTTAACAATACTCTCTTCCAGTTCATGAACATGGAATATCTTTCTATTTTTTGTGTCCTCTTCAATTTATTTCATCAGTGTTTTGTAGTTTTCATTGTAGAGCTATTTCCTCTCTTTGGTTAAAGTTATTCCTATGTATTGTTTTGTTGCTATTATAAATGGGTATGCTTTCTTGACTTCTTTTTCAGATAGTATGTTGTTGATATATTAAAATGCTATTGGTTTTTTAAGTTTGATTTTGTATCCTGAAACTTTACTGAATTTGCTTATCAGTCCATCTGTTTTTTGGCTAAGTGTTTAGGCTTTTCTAAATATATTATATTATGTGCAAACAAGGACAATTTGACTTCTTCGTTTTCAATGTAGATTCCCTTTATTTCTTTCTCTTGCCTAATTGTTCTTGAAAGTAAGGACTTTCAGTCGCATGTTGAATAAAAGTGGTGAATGTGGATATCTTTGTCTCGTCCCAGATCTTAGAGGAATGGCTTTCAATATTTCCTGATTCAGTTTGATGTTAGCTGTGGGTTTGTTACATATGGTCTTTATTGTTTTGGTGTAGGTTCCTTCTACACCCAGTTTGTTGAGAGGTTTTACCATGAAGGACTGTTGAATTTCATTGAACACTTTTTTTTTTTAGCATCAATCAAAATGATCATATGGTTTTTGTCTTTCATTCTGTCGTGATGATATATCAGTAAATGTTATTAGTATGTATGCTGAACCATCTTTGTGTTGCTGGGCTACACCCCACTTTATCATGCTGAATCATCTTTTTAATACATTGTTGAATTCAGTTTGCTAGTACTTTGTTGAGGATTTTTGTATCTATATTTATCAGAGATATTGGCACACAGTTTTGTTTTTCTAGTGTGTCTTCTTCTGGTTTTGTTTTCAGGGTAATATTGGCCTCGTACAATGAATTTAGTAGTATTTGATCTTGATTTTTTGGAATAGATTGTGGAGGATTGTTATTAGCTTTTTCTTAAATGTCTGGTAGAATTCAAAGGTGAAGCCATCAGGTCATAGGCTTTTCTTTGATGGGAGGTGTTTTACTACAGCTTCTGTATCATTACTTATTATTAGTCTATTCAGGTTTTCAATTTCCTCCTGGTTCAATCTTGGGATTGAATTGTTTTGTTTGTTTCCAGGAATTTATCCATCTTTTTCTATGTTTTCCAAATTGTTGGCATATAGTTGTTCATAATACTCTCAAATGACCTTTTGAATTTCTGTGGCATCGGCTTATGTCTCCTTTTCATCGCTGATTTTATTTGGGTAATCTCTGTTTTTTTCTTAGTATGTCTGGCTAAAGCTTTCTCAGTTTTTCTTGTCTTTTCAAAACACAACTGCTTGTTTCATTGATCTTTTGTATTGTATTTTTGGTGTCAAATATTTTCTTTGGCTCTGATCTTCATTATTTATTTTTCTACTAATTTGTGGTTTGGCTCTGTTGTTCTTCTTTTTTCTTTCTTCCTTTCTGCCTTCAAGAGAGGAAAAATCATTTTCTCTGGTAGTATGTTTTAATTTTTTGCTTTCTAATTTTTGTGTATCTGTTGTGGGATTTTAATTTGTGGTTACCATAAGATTTGCAAATAACATCTTATAATCCATTATTTTAAACTGATGAGTAATTCTCTCTGATTACAAAACAGAATAAAACAGATAAAACTAAAAAACCCTACACTGTAACTCCATCTCCCAGGCCTACCTTCTGACTTTTTGTTGTCTCTATTTATATTTATTTATACTACCTATCTCTTAAAAAGTTGAAATGGTAATTATTTTTGCTAGGTTTGCCTTTTAGTCTTTCTACTCAAAATATAAGTCGTATACACATTGCAATTACAGTGTTAGAGTTTCCTGTATTTGTCTGTGTACTTACTATTAGCAGTATGTTTTATACCTTCAGATGATTTCTTGTTCATTAATGTCCTTATCTTGCAGACTTAAGAAATCCCTTCAGCATTTCTTGTAGTACAGACCCGGTGTTGACACAATCTCCCAGCTTTTGTTTATCTGAAAAAGTCATTTCTCCTTCATATTTGAAGGATGTTTTGCTGGATATAATATTCTAGGGTGGAAGGTTTTTTCTTTAGCACTTTGAATATGTCATCCTGCTCTCTCCTGGCCTGTAATGTTTTAGCTCAGAATTCTGCTGCCAGACATATTGGAGCTCCTTTATAGGTTATTTGTTTCTTTTCTCTTACTGCTTTTAGGATCTTTCTTTATCCTTGACTTTTGAAAGTTTGATTATTAAATACCTTGAGCTAGTCTTATTTTGGTTGGATCTGCTTGGTATGCTATGATTTTATCATACCTGGATACTTATATCTTGCTCTAGGTTTGAAAAATTCTGTTACTATTTCTTTGAATAAACTTTTTACCCTAATTTTCTTCTTTATCTCCTCTTTAATGCCAATGACACTTAGATTGGCTATTTTGTGGCTATTCTAGATCTTGTAGACATGCTTTTTTGTATATTTTTGTATATTATTTTGTATATTTTCCTCCTCCGAGGGTGTTTTTCATATAACCTCTCTTCTCATTCACTCTTTCCTTTGCTTGATCAATTCTGTTGTTGAGAGATTCTAATGCATATTTCAGTTTGTCAGTTGAATTTTTCAGCTCTGTTATTTCTGCTTGATAGTCTTATTTCAATCTCTTTGTTAATTTTCTTTGATAGAATTCTGAAATCATTCTCTGTGTGGTCTTTAAATTTTATTGAACTTTCTAAAGACAGCTATTTTGAATTCTCTGCTTGAATGTTCACATATCTCCATCACTCTGGGATGGATCACCGAAGCCTTATTTAATTAGTCTGGTGAGGTCATGTTTTCCTGAATGTTCTTGACACTCTTGGACGTTTGTTGATGTCTGGGCATTATAGAGTTAGGTATTCATTCCAATCTCAGCAGTCTGGGCTTATTTGTATCCATTTTTCTTGAGAAGGCATTCCAGGTATTCAAAGAGAATTGAATGTGGTAATCTAAGCCTGTAGTCATTGCAGTCATATTACCACTAGGGGGCTCCCCAAGCCCAGTATCCCTGTGACTCTTGCAGACTCCTAGAAGCATCCTCTTGGTGGGCCTGGGTAAGATCAGGGAGAATTCCCTGGGCTATCAAACAAAGTCTCTCCCTCTCTTCCCTCTCTTTCTGTCATCAGGAGTCTCTCTCCATGCTGGGTTCCCAGGAGTAGGGGGAAGAGTGATGAAAGCACTCCTGTGGCCACCGCTGCTGGCACTGCACTGAGTCACACCTGAAGCCAGTAAAGTACTGGGTCTCACTCAAGGCCTGTGGCAACTACTACCCGGCTACCACTGATGTTTATTCAAGTCCCAAGGGCTCTTTAGTCAGCAGGTTGTGAATCCTACCAGGACTGGGTCTGTCCCAACAGGGCAGCAGATTCCCTTCTGGTCCACAGTAGGTCTAGAAATGCTATTAATATATATGATCTATGGTCTGCACTCAGGGGCTTCAGAAATCTTTTTAATTTCTTTAGGAATATTACAGTGGCTGAACTAGCACTGGAGTTGCAAGACGACATCCTCGGGACTCTTCCCTCTGCTTTCCCAAAGCAGAAGGAAGCTCTTCTCAAGCTGCACTGCCTGGAGTTTGGGGAGGGCAGACAGGTACTCCCATGGCCACTACAACTGGTGTCTCACTGGGTGATTTGCAACCCAAGTCCACTGCCTCTGAGCCCAGTGCAGCAACAGGGCTTGCTCAAGGACTACGTCCTTTTGGCCTGACTGCCTCTCCAATTTATTCTGAGACCCAGGCCGCTTTAGTCAGCTAGTGGTTGAGCCAGCCAGAATTTGAGTTCCTTCCACTGGGGCTAAGAATTAGCCTCTGGCTGTGGCTGGTCTAATTGCTTTTTCTGTGGGCACCAGCAGAATTCTGCTGTTTTGTGTTCCACTGTGACAGAGCAGAACTGAATTCCAAAGCAAAGTTCCACAATCACTTCACTTCACTCTCTTTCTTCCAAGTATAGATTATCTCTCTGCATGATGCTGCAGGGGCTTGGAGGATGGGTGGTGTATTCAATGCAAAACTATGTTTCCTACCTTATTAAAACCACATTCCTTGATATTAGATTGGTACAAAAGTAATTGCGGTTTTTACCATTAAAAGCAATGGCAAAAACCGTGATAACTTTTGCACCAACCAATATTATGTTAAACCAGGTGCTGTAATCACTAACCTGATTTTTTTTGGTTCTTATGATGGTGTTGTCTTGCATGAACAGTTGTGTAATTGGTGTTCCTGTGGCGGGGAACAATCACTATACGGTTCTATTTGGCCATCTTACTCTCGTCCTTCTCTCTTAGTCTAGCTAGAGATTTGTCAATTTTGTTTATTTTTTCAAAAGACTAACTTTTTGTTTTATTGATCTTCTGGGGTTTTCTTTTAGTCTAAATTTTATTTATGTTTTGCTCTGATCTTTATTATTCTTTTCCTTCTAGTAATTTGGGGTTTGGTTTGTTCTTGCTTTTCTAGTTCTTTAAAGTTCTTTTTTAATTTGAAGTCTTTCTACTTTTTTGATGAAAGCATTTATTGCAATAAACTTTCCGATTAGTGTTGCTTCTGACGCTTACCATAGTTTTTGATATATTATGCTTCCAATTTTATTTGTTTCAAGAAATTTTTAAAATTTTCTTTTTAAGTTCTTCATCAACCTTTTGTTTGTTCCAGAGCATGTAATTTAATTTCCATGTATTTGTACATTTTTCAAATTCCTCCTGTTTTTTATTTCCATTTTCATAGTGTTTTGGTCAGAAAAGGTGCTTCATAGGATTTTAATGTTACTGCACTTATTGAAACCTGTTTTTTGGACTATAATACAGTCTTTCTTTGAGAATGTTTCATGTGCTGATGAGAAGAATGTGAATTCTGTAACAGTTGGATGAAATGTTCTGTAAAAGACAGTTAGATGCATTTGGTCTAGAGTGCAGTTTAACTCTGATGTTTCCTTGTCAATTTTCTGTCTGGATGATCTGTCCAACACTGAAAGTCGGGTGTTGAAGTCCCCAACTACTATTGGATTTCAGTCTCTCTCTTCCTTTAGATCTATTAATATTTACTTTATATATTTGAGTAATCTGGCATTGAATGCATATATATTTATAATTGTTACATCTTCTTGCTGAACTGACCACTTCATCCTTATATAATAAACTTCTTTGTCACTTTTTACTGTTTTTTACTTGATGCGTATTTTATCGGAGAGCAGCATAGTTACTGCTGCTCTTTTTGGGTTTCTATTTTAATGTAATATCTTTTTTTCTGTCTCTACACTTCCAGTCTATACATGACTTTATAGGTGAAGTAACATTAAGCATATAATTAGGTGCTGGTTTTTATCTATTCAGTCACTCTGTGTCTTTTAATTGAAGAATTCAGTCCATTTACATTCAATGTAATTATTGATAAGAAAGGACCTCCTACTGCCATTTTATTACTTGTTTTCTGTTTTTTTTTAAAACTCCTCTCATCCTTTCTTCTTTTTTAATGTCTTCCTTTATGGTTAGGTGTTTTTCACTGGTGGCATGTTTTAATTCCTTTCTTTTCATTTTTAAGTGTATCTATTATAGATTTCTGCTTGTGGTTACCATAAGGCTTACAAAAAAACCCTCTGTAACAAGCTATTTCGAACTGATGATAACTTTTATCACAAGGAAGAGAAGCAAACAAAGCAACAACTAAACAATTTTATACTTTAACTCAATCCACCCACAATTATGCTGTTGCCTCAATTATCATCTTTTTACATTATATACCTCTTAATAAATTATAGTAGTTAACATCAGTTTTGATAAATTTGTGTTTTTAGTCTTTACACTAAAAGTAAGAGCCATTTACATATCACAATTACAGCATTAAAGTATTCTGAATTTGCCTGTGTACTCACTTTTATCATTGAGTTTTATAATTTCAGATGATTTTTTTCTTGCACATTAGCATCTCTTTCTGGCTAATTGAAAACTCCCTTTAGTATTTCTTGTAATACAGATCTGGTGGTGATGAATTTCATCAATTCTTGTTTTTCCTGAACAGTCTTTGTCTTTCCTTCATGTTTTAAGGATAGCTTTTCTGGGCACAATGTTTTTGGTTGTTGGATTTTTTTTTCCTTTGGTACGTTGAATATGCCATCCCTCTCCCTCTTGGCCTAAAGGACTTCTGTCCATTGTCAGAGAAATCGGAGCTCCTTCATATGTTATTTGCTTCTTTTCTCTTGCTGCTTTTAGGATCCTCTCTTTGTCCTTGACCTTTGAGATTTTGCTTATCATATGCCTTGGTATAGGCTTCCTTTGGCTGAATCTGTTTGGTGATACTTGACCTTCCTGTACCTGGATATTTATATGTTTCTCTATGTTTGAAAAGTTTTCTATTATTATCTCTTTGAATAAACTTTCTACCCCTTGCTCTTTCTCAACTCCCCCTTAAAGGCCTATGACTCTCAGATTTTCTTTTTTGAGGCTATTCTGAACTCATATGCATTCTTCACTTTTGACATTTTTTTCTTTCCTATAAATGTGTGTTTTCCACACATCCTATCTTCATGCTCACTGATTTGCTCTTCAGCTTGATCACTCCTGCTGTTGAGACTCTCCATGTGTTTTTCATTTTGGCTATTGTATTTCTGTTCCAGAATTTGTGTCTTTTAATTATTTAAATATCTTCGTTAAATGTCTCTGATAGATTCATTTATTGCTTTTCTGTGCTTTGAGTTCACTGAGTTTCCCAAAACTGCTGCATTGAATTCATGATCTGAGAGTTCAGACAGCATTATCTCATTAGGGTCATTAGCTGGCTCCTTGTCTTGACCATTTGAGGAGGTCATGGTTCCCTGTTTGCCCATGTTTCTGATGGACACATGCCTATGTCTTTGCGCTGAAGGAATAGTTGTTTATTCCCGTCTTCAGTGTCTGGCTTGGTTTGCTTTTGCTAGGGTATGTTTGTCTAGAGGTTTTGAGTCAATTGACTATTAAGTTCCCTTAGCATGAGATTGCTGCCTCCTTTTTGGCACTAGATGTCTCCCTAAGCCCGGGGTTGCTGAGGCTGTTGGAAAATTTGGAGCACTGCCTGTCCTGGACAGGACTTCACGAAGAACATACCCTGGCTTTGTGAGAAGGCTGGCTACAAGTCTGTGGCCCAAAGGATCTCTGTAGTGTGCCATCTACTGTGTGGTGCTGCTAAATAGCCTCTCTGATTTGATGTCTCTTTTGGCTGCAATAAAGAAGAGGCACTAAGTTTCATGTGCAGGGTGGTGCTAGCCACATCTTTATCCTTTCTCTAGCTGTCCTCAGGAGTTTTCACCCTACAGGCACCTGTGATTCTTCTCATGGGGTGAGGCAGGAATGGTTTCTCGTGAAGCAACCCAAGTTTGTGGGCAAGCTGACTATCCACCTTAATGTCACTTTTCCAGTGTAGAAACCACAAGTTCAAGGGATTTTTTTTGCACAGTGCTTCGGGGAGGACTATTGCAGTTAGAGAGCTCCATTTTTTTAAAACCTTCTGCTCATGATCTCTTGGGCCCAGGAATCATCACAACCTTGATTATGAGTTTTAAGATATTCCTGGTGTTAGTCTTGCACATTTACTTATAATTACAATTAATGTTTTTGCGCATACTATGTGCTTATCTCTAGACATTTTACTATTACTTTCATTGAATTCACGAGTTTGCATAAAATCCTTACATATTCCATATGTTTATCTTTGTCTCTTATCTACATTTCAAATATTTTCTTCCAATTTTTCTCCATTGTTATCTTTACTTGTAAGACATTTAAAATCTTATGCTGTCAAACTTATCAATCTTTTTAATAATTACTTTTGTTTTCAAGAAATCCTTCTCTACCTTTAGTTAATAAAATTGTCATTGTATTTATTTTCTAAAATGTTTATAGCTTTGATTTCTCATTTAGGTATTTATCTATCTTATTTTTTTGTAAGTGAATGCTCTCAGAAATAATAGTTATGGACTCCTCCATAACTCTTTCCCCAAGTGGATAACCTATTTTCCCAACACCATTAAAAAAAATATTCCACCTTTTCCCCACTGGCTTACAATGGCTTGTTTCTTGAATACAAATTCCCATATGTGATGTGTCTGCTTCCAGAGTCTCTCTTCACTTCCATTCGTCCAGTCATGAATTAGTATACCATTACCATTCTTTTTAAAAATTCACTAGATACCTTGTTGTCAAACTACCCACATTAACATTTCCTCAAATTACCATGTCGTCTTGTCTATATTTTAGGACAGATAATTTTTTAAAGCATCTTGTTAGGTTTCTTTTTAAAGCCTATTTTCTTAAACTATTGGAATATTATTTGGGATGGCCTTGAATTTATGAATTCATTTGAAATACCCATCTATCACATCAAGAAACATGGTGTATCTCTCACTTAATGTTCCTCTTTTTTTTTTTTTTTTTTAGACAGAGTCTTGCTCTGTCGCCCAGGCTGGAGTGCAGTGGCGTGATCTCGGCTCACTGCAACCTCTGCCTCCCAGGTTAAAGCGATTCTCCTGCATCAGGCCTCCCGAGTAGCAGTTGGGATTACAGGTGTGCACCACCACAACCGTCTAATTTTTGTATTTTTAGTAGAGACAGGGTTTTGCTATGTTGGCCAGGCTGGTCTTGAACTCCTGGCCTCAAGAGATCCACTCGCCTCGGCCTCCCAAAGTGCTGGGATTACAGATGTGAGCCACCACGCCCAGCCCGTACCTCTTCTTTATAGCTTTCAGTGATGTTTTATGGTTTTTCCTGTAGTTCTTGCATGTATGTGCCTATATGAAGATAATTTATGGAATTGGGGCTATTGGCAGTGTATGGGACACTTGATATTTGTGGAATGATACAGAAAAGTCTGTATCATACAGAATTGTTCAATTACTTAAACAGAACTTATTAGTTCTGAAATTTTAATGGTTGATTCCTTCAGATTACCTAAATAGGAAAAAAAGTCAAACTTTTATTTCTAGTCTCATTAACTGACAAGATCTTTGTTGTACTAGTGAATGTTAGTGGCAACTGTAGTTATAATGGTTTCAAATTTTAAGTATAGTGATTCCTATAGCTTTTTGATACATATAGCACTCCTATTTTAGTTTTTGTATACCAGTTATAAAGGTTCAATGTGTCAATACTTGCTGCACAACTAGTAAGGATGTTATGTCTGCTATTTGTGTTTTCTTACCTCCTATTGGGTATAGGGTCTCAGTTGATGTGGACACCTGGAGATCTGCAGTGTCATGGCAGCTGCACTGTTGGAGAGGGTTAAAGAGTGTAAAAACTGCCTTAGGTCTAGAAATTGTACAAGGATTTGTGCTTTTTTATTGTGAGCAACTTCCTTCAGACATCCTGATCATTTATACTTATTTTATTTATTTATTTTTTTTACTAGTACAAGCAAAGTAGTATCCTTATCATCTGTCTCTCTACTTTTGCCTAGGGGTACCGTGTTCTGTTAATCATCTCCATGACTCTCAACACCTCCAACCTCCTTGGCTGCCTTTGTTAACTTGTGTATCATTATGACAATGTGAACCCTTGGCTTCTGGTGGTTAAGAGCTGCCATGTCACCATTGTTTCAGGGTCTTATATTCCCAAGTCCTGTAACAAGCGAAGATCTTCGGCAGCATCTCCTATACTCAGTTACTACATTTAGTACAGAAGAGGAGAGTCACTATTGAACTTCTTAGAGATTCTAGTATCTCCTTTAGCAGTGCATTCTTTATGGCTTCAGTAAATGGTGTGTCCTCTGGCCTTTTGCATGGAATGTACTCGTCTGGAGGGGCTTCTGTTCACACATAGTTTATCAACTGCAGCATGTACATAGCCCTGAGTCCTTTCATCCCTTCCAACACCTCATACCACAACAATTCTTGCATTTCAATCTCACTTATCATAGGCTATTACATTTTCAATGCTCCTATGAGCCATCTTGCACTGTTCTCCCTCCAGATTACTATGCTGTAATCACACTAGAAGCATTGCTATTTGTTTTGACTCCAATAGTCCCAGCTCCTTCCTTACTCAGAGCCTTCCAAAGAGTTATTCTCTCAGTCTGAGGGACACCTCCCAAATTCTCCCACTGTTCCTTGCCTGGCTAATTCATATTCACCCTTCCAATTTCAAATTAATCACTGCTGACTCAAACAAGATCCCCCCCACCCCCGATCTGATCTCCCCTACAGTAGGTCAAGACCTTGTGATATTCTCCCATAGCTTTCTGTACTTTCATTGTGTATGTGAATCCCAATTTCACTTACTGAGACTAGTTTAATGCCTGCTTTGCCAGATAAACTGAAAGCTCCATGAGGGTAGAGATCCTGTCTGCTTGTTTACTTCTGTGTCTTCGAGCTTTCTCTTCCAAAAATATATTTTCCTGCATTTTTGACATAAAAGTCTCTTTAGTGTTTTTAGACTTCTAATCCTCATTCTTGCATCATGTAATTCGCTCTGGGCTTTCTTCCATTCTGTGCTATAGTTGCCTAAAGAAAACGATAATTATTATTAACAACACAATGAAAATTATCACCAACAGTGATGTAACATCCAAACTAAAAATTCCATTCCCTCTACAGAACAATGACCAACAAGATAGTTGCAAAACTCCCAATGGTCCACTGTCACCTGGCTCTGACTCTATTCCAGTGAATACTCAATCAAATCTTCTGTATGTCAGCCTCTTTTCCAATTTAAGCAAAAACAGGAAACACCAGAAATTACCCAGAGCCATTCTGTTAATATTCCTCAAAAAGTACTGTTGCAACTTATATGCAAATACCCAAATGGAGAAAACATCATTTGCCCAACTGCCTAATTTTACATTCTGTGATGCCCATACCCACAAAGTGCATGAATTTTACTATGATAATAATATCAAACAACAAAACCAACATATTAACAAGAGCAAGTAAGTATATCTCTTACAAGGGAATAAATCTTGTTAAAATTATTTCCATATAATACTATATTTTCAACATTTTTTCTTATTTAAACTTTCCATTGGTTTTAAACATGTTAACTCCAAAATACAAACACTCAGTTGCTCTGTAAAAAGTCACACCTAATTGCAGTTTCATTCTCACTTAAATTGAGCAGCTTCCTTACTGTGGCATTTTGGTAGCTCTGCCCAGCTGCTCAGTTTTTTTCTCTCCTGGAGGATCCTCTCTTGGAAACAGAGAAATTCCCAGGAGAAATGAGATTCTAGGTGCTTGAAAATACCAGGAGATAAGGCACCTCTGCTGGTCTGCAGCCATCCTGAATCCAGCAATGTTCTATCTTCCACCCTCCCACTCTTTCACCTAAGATGGCACAATTAGTGGTGAGTGATGAATCATTCCAACTCTCATCCTGAAATGTTGCAGGGGTCAGGAGAGCTTTCTCTGTTTGTGGGTAATAATAGAAAGGATTACTTAATAAAGCATGGAACCTAAAACAGTATGTCAATTCCATCATATGTCAATTATCTCGCAAACTGAAAGTGGACATTTCTGCAAAATACACACTCAGAAACACACACTTAAAATAATATGTCCAACATTTAGCCACTTACCTCTATCTTAATGAAGACCCAATTTCTAAGAGCATTTTGTATTAAAACCATTGTGATGTTTGTCTATCATGCCAACAGACATACGACAATCATGAAAAACCATGGACACACTTCTGTGGTTTTGAGTTATTTAAAATCCCATGAAGGAGCAGACAAAAAAACAGATGACAAAGCCATATTTCACAGCAATTTATCACTATATATTCACCCTCAACTATTCATCTCTCCCCAGTGTGGACACAGCTACACATTTGAAATCTCTTGTAATTTACTCAATGGGGGCTCACCCGTCCAGTCAACACTATATTTTTGTTTTTGTTTTTCTTTGCCTAAGAAAAAGCCAACCTTTGCTGAGCTTCCAGGTTAACAGGTAAAAATCACAAGGCACATTCTATGATACATTATAGTCATCTGCTGTGGTCCTGCTTCCCACATCGGCCAGAGATGCTCTGGCGTAAAGAGACCATGATTACACCCTCTTGTATCCTCAGCACCTAGGACAGGTTCTGAAGTAATGTACCTATTTCCTCTGCCTGTCTTCAAGGCAGGGGTTCTTCAAGCGTGGTCCCCTGGCCAGTAGCACTGGCATTCTGATGAACGTTCAAGTGTGAAAACCAGCACTTTCAGGAACAGACACCAAATCCCAAGATAATGAAAAATACATTTAATAAAGACTCTGATTTACCTATGTGTTAGTGATATTGCTGTAGCTTGTGCATTGCAGGAATATTCTGTATCAATTACGGTAAGCGTAATCATAAGGGGCTACCAAATACTCTGAACAAATGAAGCATATACTATATTCATGGATTGCAAGTGTCATTATTGCTAAAACATAAATTCTCCTGATATTAATCTACAATTGTAACACAATCTCATCCAAAATCGACACATTTTTGTGGAATTTGACAACAGCTTCTAAAAGTGATAAAGAAATTCAAAGCATAAAGTGTAGGCAAAGCAATATTTAAGAAAATGAACAAAGCTAGAGAACACACACTACCAGATGTCATAAACTTTCCAAGGATATCATGATTGAGAGTGCATGGTATTGGTATAAAGAGGCACACAACCTCATTAACCCCCAGGGCAACAGAAATTAAAGTAACCACTGACACCACCAGAATGCTGGCACATAACACGTGTTGGGGAGAATGGGAGGCAACCTGAAGAATCATACGTTGCTAGTGGGAGAGGAAGTTTGTAAAAGTACTTCGGAAAATTGTTGTGCAGGATCTACCAGAACTGAGTATATATATGAACTGTGACCGAGCTTTTCCAATCTAGAAGGAGGAGATGGGGTAGTAGAAAAGAGTCTGTCTGATTCCAGCCCAGAATAATAAATTGCGCAGTAGAAGATGGGGATTTCAAATTATCCCAGTGAGAGAGGATTACCCTCAAACACTTAAAACACATCCTTGCCATCCAGGTTTTTGGAAGGATCAGTACACAGTGTCACAGGGAGAAACTGCTATGAAAGGCTGTAGTTTGACAACCAGCTCAAGAAGGGAAAAACCCTTGCCAAGAGAAAGGGCCTCATGGGGTTGTACATAAAAACTGCCGTTATCCTCTTTCATGGATCACCTAAAATGCAGCCCCTTGGCCCAACACAGACCACCCTTCAGTCCATCACAGCATTAGAAAGCCCCTCCTAGAACAAAGTCCTCACCTCAGCCGCTCACATTTCCCAGCCCTCACTGCCCAGAAACACGTGTTCACTCTCCTCTGAGTGCTGACTATGAGTCAAGTGGAAGATATCACACAAAATCTCCTCCATGAACTACCACTCCAAGCCTAGCATCCTGGAGAGATGGAAATCACTGCCTTAGTTCTCATCATAGACTCCAGAGACTCAAGATGAGGTGATTTAGAGTGCAGGGGGCTTGTGAATGCGCCTGAGCACTGAGCTTGTCGTCTGCATGACATCATAGCCTGTATATCCTCATTTATGAGAACTGCAGAACAGATGGGCTGTCTAGTCCTGTCTCATGCACAGGTTTCTTTCTCATTGCTGCCACCTCGTGAACTACTTCACCTGCTACTGTCAACTGGCCCTTATCCAGCCTAGATGGGAAGAACTGTTGTGCATGTGTTTCAGCTGCTTAGGAAGGGGCCTGAGTCGTCTTTGTACCTGAGGTCCTTGCGCAGTGCCTGGCGCACAGCATAAGTGATTGGGGGTGACTGGAGAATCCAGCATGCACCATCATTTACAGGGTCATCACAGTGGGAATAGAGAGAGTGTTGTGAACTGCAGTTATGCATCGTTATTATCTGGTCATTTAAGCAGGAGCACTAATTGTTTCCACTTCAGCTTGCATGCTGAACAACTGAGCTGTTTAACTTTAGAGGGTCCTATCACCAGGCTTCATGCTGATTTGTGAAAAAACTGCTAAGGTCTCTCTGCCCCATCTCCCTCTGGGTTCAATCCAAAGTCCACAATACTAAAAACAACTTGAGATTGTACATGATATCAGGGAGGCAAAAACATGAAAGTAAGAGGCACCAAACCCCCTACTCATGCGGATAGTCTGACTGATAAAGGAATAAAATCCACCTACCAGGAAAACCCTAACCTGAGAATGGTTTTGAAGCTGGGAAAGCAAATGCATTGAGACATAGAACCCCTTGTGTTGTAAGATGCTGAGAAGCTTCCAGGTAAGGGCAGTAACAAAGATCCCTTCCCTAGAGAACAGTCTGGAGCTGGGCCTGGAAGGAGGGCAGAGACATGGCTTCGGGAAGAGTGGAAAGCCAGGGCCTGTGAACATTCCCGAGCAGAATGGGGAAATGCAGGGAATGGCAGGCGGTCTGCAACCTGCCTGTTGAGAGCAGGAGAGATGAGTGGACTAGTGCAGAGTGTATACCTGTGTGTCTACAGGAAGCAACGGTTGAGGATAGATACATTGACAAAACAAGAAAAATGATTGTGAGATATAATTTGGTTTGGGGGGGAAAGTACAAGTCGTTGACAGTGCTTGAAAACCGAGCACAAAATTGCAGTCTGTGTAGACAGATGCCTGTGTAGAAATACGATGGGGAGGCCTGCATCCGAGGAAGGCTCTCCTGACAGAGGGCTTTGCAAAGAGTTTATAAGGAAGCCCTAGGATTGTGGGAGTGAGTGTCCAAGCTCACTAGGTTGAGAAGGAAGAAGAGGTGTTGAGTGGGCCAGAGCCCAGGCTCACAGCCCCCTGCTCAATTACATCTCCTCTGCCATCCTAGTCTTCATGGACTGGGGATTATGCAGAGTAAAATGATTGCTACCCTTTTTTAAAGAAATTATTCAGGTGGATAAAATAATTATGCCAATAAAATATCTAGAAACAACAGCTTACCAGTTTTATGTAAGAGTACTGGACTCAAAGGACCATGGACCAAGTTCACCCATGGGCTGTCTTGTGCAGATGGCGTGAGAGCCTTTAAGGTACTTAAAGAGTGATGGCAGAGAGCGGCGGAGTAGTTTAGGGAACGGAAGTGGGTACTCTCAGCCTTGGGAAAAAGGGGCCAGGTGGGGGTCCAGGAAGGGGGACTTGTCTTCAGACAACCAATGATAGAGCAGACACAATAGGATATGTAGGCCATGAAACTTCCATGTGCGTGGTGGGGATAAGTTTGAGGGAAAACAGGGGATAACAAGTGCTGTTTGGGTACAGATGGGGGCAGCACGGGGACATTGGGTGACCCACAGCTATAGAAGGGTGAATATTAAAAGAGTAGAAGTATGGCTCTCTAATCAGCTTTCTGATATGGTATTTGGGCAATCTTACTACTTTAATTGTACCAACTTGAATACTAACATGGGCAGAGCATCAGACAATAAGTTGTCTCTGAGCATATCAGGGTGACCAAATTACTGGGGCTATGATGGTCTTGTGTCAATTTCAGTGTTCATATTGAAGATGGAGAATCCAGTGGCATTCTGAATTTAACATTAACTTCTGACATCATGAAATAGACAGTAAACATACAAAAATATTAATCATTAATCATTAGTGATATGGAAAGACATTATCAATTCATCATAAGAAAAGATACTAATCATTGATTCATTAATAATTAGGTAACTGTGAAATAAAACTACAATGTGAAACCATTACACAAACACCAGAATGGCTAAAATGACATCAAAGAGAAACACCTTGCATTGTAGAAAATGTAGAGCAGTCAGGACTTTCTCATATGGCTAGTAAAAGTAGAAGTTGGTACAACCACGTGAGAAACTCTTTCCCCTGTAGCTATTAAAAGCTGAGCAACAGTGAAATAAAAGAGGACACAAACAAATGGAAGAACATACCATGCTCATGGATAGGAAGAATCAATATCATGAAAATGGCCATACTGTCCAAGGTAATTTATAGATTCAATGCCATCCCCATCAAGCTACCAATGACTTTCTTCACAGAATTGGAAAAAAACTGCTTTAAAGTTCATATGGAACCAAAAAAGAGCCCACATTGCCAAGACAATCCTAAGTCAAAAGAACAAAGCTGGAGGCATCACGCTACCTGACTTCAAACTATACTACAAGGCTACAGTAACCAAAACAGCATGGTACTGGTACCAAAACAGAGATATAGACCAATGGAACAGAACAGATTCCTAAGAAATAATACCACACATCTACAGCCATCTGATCTTTGACAAACCTGAGAGAAACAAGAAATGGGGAAAGGATTCCCTATTGAATAAATGGTGCTGGGAAAATTGGCTAGCCATAAGTAGAAAGCTGAAACTGGATCCTTTCCTTACTCCTTATACGAAAATTAATTCAAGATGGATTAGAGACTTAAATGTTAGACCTAATACCATAAAAACCCCAGAAGAAAACCTAGGTAATACCATTCAGGACATAGGCATGGGCAAGGACTTCATGTCTAAAACACCAAAAGCAACGGCAGCAAAAGCCAAAATTGACAAATGGGATCTAATTAAACTAAAGAGCTTCTGCACAGCAAAAGAAACTACCATCAGAGTGAACAGGCAACCTACAAAATGGGAGAAAATTTTTGCAATCTACTCATCTGACAAAGGGCTAATATCCAGAACCTACAAAGAACTCAAACAAATTTACAAGAAAAAAACAAACAACCCCATCAAAAAGTGGGCAAAGGATATGAACAGACATTTCTCAAAAGAAGACATTTATGCAGCCAACAGACACATGAAAAAATGCTCATCATCACTGGCCATCAGAGAAATGCAAATCAAAACCACAATGAGATACCATCTCACACCAGTTAGAATGGCAATCACTAAAAGTCAGGAAACAACAAGTGCTGGAGAGGATGTGGAGAAATAGGAACACTTTTACACTGTTGGTGGGATTGTAAACTAGTTCCACCATTATAGAAAACAGTATGGCGATTCCTCAAGGATCTAGATCTAGAAGTACCATATGACCCAGCCATCCCATTACTGGGGATATACCCAAAGGATTATAAATCATGCTGCTATAAAGACACATGCACACATTTGTTTATTGCGGCACTATTCACAATAGCAAAGACTTGGAATCAACCCAAATGTCCATCAGTGACAGACTGGATTAAGAAAATGTGGCACATATACACCAAGGAATACTATGCAGCCATAAAAAAGGATGAGTTTGTGTCCTTTGTAGGGACATGGATGCAGCTGGAAACCATCATTCTCAGCAAACTATCACAAGAACAGAAAACCAAACACCGCACGCTCTCACTCATAGGTGGGAACTGAACAATGAGATCACTTGGACTCGGGAAGGGGAACATCACACACTGGGGCCTAT
>NC_037689.1:8263971-8264565 GCF_003255815.1 Theropithecus gelada | reverse complement strand
TCATCATCACTGGCCATCAGAGAAATGCAAATCAAAACCACAATGAGATACCATCTCACACCAGTTAGAATGGCAATCACTAAAAGTCAGGAAACAACAAGTGCTGGAGAGGATGTGGAGAAATAGGAACACTTTTACACTGTTGGTGGGATTGTAAACTAGTTCCACCATTATAGAAAACAGTATGGCGATTCCTCAAGGATCTAGATCTAGAAGTACCATATGACCCAGCCATCCCATTACTGGGGATATACCCAAAGGATTATAAATCATGCTGCTATAAAGACACATGCACACATTTGTTTATTGCGGCACTATTCACAATAGCAAAGACTTGGAATCAACCCAAATGTCCATCAGTGACAGACTGGATTAAGAAAATGTGGCACATATACACCAAGGAATACTATGCAGCCATAAAAAAGGATGAGTTTGTGTCCTTTGTAGGGACATGGATGCAGCTGGAAACCATCATTCTCAGCAAACTATCACAAGAACAGAAAACCAAACACCGCACGCTCTCACTCATAGGTGGGAACTGAACAATGAGATCACTTGGACTCGGGAAGGGGAACATCACACACTGGGGCCTAT
>NC_037689.1:8261898-8263871 GCF_003255815.1 Theropithecus gelada | reverse complement strand
AAAAAAAAAAAAAAGAAAAGGAAAAAAAATAAAAGCTGAGCAAGTGCGTTTCCTATGACTCAGCAATTCAACTCTTAGGTATATACTCAAAAGCAATGAGGGTATATGTTCAGGAAGGGACACGTAAAGGGGTATTCATAGCAGCATTATTCATAATGGTCATAAACTGGCAATAACCCAACTGTCCAACAACAGTGGAATGGATAAATAAACCACCTCACAGTGACACTGAACAACATGTGCTGCTCTCCTTGTCAAACAAGTTGCCTGCTTAAGACTTTTCTATGTTTTGTCAACTTTCCACGATTAAATTTGTATTGCTTTAAAACAATGCTGAAAGAAAAACTAAAGGAAAAAAGCCATATAAACCCCATATTTATTATTTCTACTGAAACAAAGTGTCTGTGGCTCCAGACAAGGCCATTTGAACATTTGATCTTTCCAAGCCACACTGCTCAGTCAATCCAGTGGTCTTACGTCAAAGCACTCGACCTTCAGAGCTCCCCTCACAGAGTTCAGGTAATCCCTTGTGCCTCTTCCATCTTCCACAGATGTTTTAAGTTCATTCCCTAGACAAGATGTGGGCTAGAAGTCTCTAATTAGACATTCCTCTTTCTGAGGACATCCTCCTCTCCCACCAGCCTGCCTAGAGAACTGCTCTTACAACCTCACCTGCTCTTCATCCACAAAGGAACCTCCATCTGTCCTGTTGTCCTTCACATGAGCGAATGGCTCAAGCAGGTTGGGCCCTGAGGGTTCAGAATGACTTGCTGTAAGGATTCTGGGAGTCTGAGATTACCTTGAGGTTAACCTTGGGCTACCTGGGGCACTCCTGTGTTCTCTGTTCCTCCCATTAGGTCAGGCTTACAGCTAACCTCTGAGATGTTAATCCCTCACAACACACACACACTGCTTAATGCTATTCACTGTCTTGTGATGCCTTAGGCCATCTGTGGAAGTGAGGAAGCTCTGTCCTTCTGATGAAGTGGTAGGAGAGCTACCTCAGCATCCCTGAGTGGGTTCAGGAGACTGGCTGATCCTGAGCTTGTAAAAGTGCCAGGTGATACCAACATGATAGGAGTGCAGTCCTCAAGGCACTTGCTGACTTTATCCCTCCTACTAATCCCTTCTCCATCCTTCTGCCCATATGCCACTGCCCAAGTTGTTTTGCAAATCATGCTTTTGGGATTGGGCAATGTGTGGCATGGGTCAAGACCCACTCTATGAGGACTACGAACTGAGAGAAGGCAGAAACAAACTTTCCTTTTTGATGTCAGCTGTTCTCTGAAAATGGATGAAGATGTGAATATGAACAAATTCCAGGGAGAAGACAGTAAGGATGACTGTCCCCTGAAAGGTCATTATTCTCCAGTATTTGGAAATCTTCCTTTACCTGGCAACTGAATAGAGATTTTTTGTTTGTTTGTTTTTTTCTTTTCTTTTTTTTTTTCTTTTTTTTTTTTCTTTTTTTTTGAGACAGGGTCTCTCTCTGTCCTCCCACCTGGAGTGCAGTGGCGTGATCATGGCTCACTGCAGGCTCAACCTCCCAGGCTCAAGCAATCCTCCTACCTCTCAGCCTCCGGAGTACCTGGGACTACAGGTGTGCAGCACCAGCAAGTGGCTGTTGAACTGCTTTTATTCCTTCCAGTTGCCTGCAGCAGTTTCTAAAACTGCTTTTATTTGGCCGGGCGCGGTGGCTCAAGCCTGTAATCCCAGCACTTTGGGAGGCCGAGACGGGCGGATCACGAGGTCAGGAGATCGAGACCATGCTGGCTAACACGGTGAAACCCCGTCTCTACTAAAAAAATACAAAAAATTAGCCGCGCGAGGTGGCGGGCGCCTGTGGTCCCAGCTACTCGGGAGGCTGAGGCGGGAGAATGGCGTGAACCCGGGAGGCGGAGCTTGCCGTGAGCTGAGATCCGGCCACTGCACTCCAGCCTGGGCGACAGAGCGAGACTCCGTCTCAAAAAAAA